>NC_143016.1:58572022-58782022 GCF_055824585.1 Amblyomma mixtum | reverse complement strand
AGGCTACCTGTTGGTGTCCAGTAATTTATGTAGTGGTGGGAGAGTTCTTCTGATTAATTTGCTTCTTGTAGCGATCTCATTGTAGGTTGTGAGTGCCACGTTCTTCACCGCACTATTGAGGTGTCCACTGACCCAGGGAGCCATTTATGCGCGCTTCCTTTTGAATCAGCGGAGTCTACACCTGGCCGAAATGCAAAACGGTGCTATGCGATTCCAGTGCACATTGAAGATTCACAGGTGGTCGAAATGATTCCGGAGTCCTCCACTACGGCACCTCTTTCTTCATTTCTTCTTTTGCTCCCTCCTTTATCCCTTTCCTTAAGGCGCAGTTAAGGTGTCCACCGAGATGTGAGACAGTTGCTGCGCCATTTCCTTTTGTAAATGACCAATTTTCAAAACCAATTTTGAATTGCTCCCTCCTTTATCCCTTTCCTTACGGCGCAGTTAAGGTGTCCACCGAGATGTGAGACAATTACTGCGCCATTTCCTTTTGTAAATGACCAATTTTCAAAACCAATTTTGAATTGTCATTTGGTTTTAAGAAAAGTAGAGGCGCATAACTGTCTCAATTTGTAGGTGAACGCCACTGCCTACTCACCGCGCGAATGCGGTGTGCCCTGACCACGTCAGCCAATTACATTTGCTACTCAAAGTCTTCATACAGACACACCGCGGAAACCCGGGGAGTGCAGCTATATAGAAGTGTTTTCGCGCTAAGATCTGCGGACAGTCAGAGGTCAAATGCTGCCGTTAAATGCATTTGTGCTTTCAAACACACGCGCGGCACATGTTCGCGGTGGAGTCTGGCAGCTCATATCCACGGAGGCAGCAGCCCATGAGCGGCAGCACATCCGCGCCGCCGAGTCGACAAAATCCGCGTGCCGCTAGCGGCGCAGAATCGACCGCCGCCCCGTAGGTTCTAGAAGGCGCGGATGCGCTCCTATCGCGCCGGCCGTCGCACCTCGCCTCTGTATACGGGAGGAACGCCGTGGCAACGGGCGCTGTCCCCACGCGGGGTCGCTTATCCTCCGCGCGCCCTGTGTGCAATGACCGCTACGTCGTCATCGACACCGCGGTCATGCAAAAGAACGCCGCGCCGCCGATAGCGCGATGGGCCCGCACGTTTCTTGACGCGAGGTCGGCGACGCCGCCGCTGAGTGTGCGCGGTGGAGGGCTCCGCGACCTACACGCTACTGCCGGCTGAAGCGGTCATTGATCGCACGCCTGCCTTTACGGCTTGCATGCCGCCACCGTCCAACTCTCGCTGTGATTCTTTATTCCCCCACCCGCCAAGGAAAGAGAAAACGCCAGATTTATAAGTTCCTCTCGTTTGCTGCATGCTTTGCCCGTTGCTTGACGACGGGAATGGCGCCCGTGCCTACACTGTGGGTATCTCACGATTGCGTGCAGGGCGCTCCGCACGCGCCTGAATGAATTACACCGCCCAAGAAACGGTCAGTGTGGCACAGTCTCTCCTTGAAAATGAGCCGCTTTTAGGTCACAGTGACGTTGCGAGCCAGACTTTCTCGTGGATAAGCGGCACCGCCGTTACCTTTGCTTGTCGAATTCGCCTGCTGGCCATTGAGTGAATCCTTGCGCACCTGCCAGTAACGGACACGAGAACCGAAGTGCATGTAGGCGCAGTCGTGAGTGAGCCAGGTGTGGTCACGTGTTCAAGCTGGGACTGGGAGCGAACGCAACCGTGAGAGGTCGCGTTGGTTGCAGTAAGCCCTTCGCTCTCTTTTCCTCCCTACTGGAAGACGAGCATTGTGGGAGTTCCTCTTTTTCTTTTTTGCTGCGCAGAGGACACTTTTCGCTTCACACTATAGAATATTAGCGTCGACACTGGTAGAAATTCAAAATATGATTCGTGATGCATGCGTAAACCACCCTGTATTATACGCCGCTCAGTCGGCTCTGAGGAGCGGGCTGTTGTTGGTCCGATGTATACAGCTCATGTAAGCCGATATTGATCGTGCACGTTGGGCTTACAGCGACCCAATATCGGCACCCCTGAAGACCTATCTCTTATCGGTCCTGTATTGGACAGTATAGGCAGCTCATGTGGGTTTCTCGAATCAGCCCAGTGCACAGCCCGTTTGCAATCATCTAGTGGGCCTACGCTGGGCCAATTTAGGCAACCTAAATTAGCTCCAGTTACCGGTCTAAGGTCTAATGTGTGCAGCCTTCCAGTAGTTTCTATATTGGCTTTGAGGACCAACTACTCCGGTAGTCGCTCTCATGTCCGGCCGAATTTGGTAGCCTACTTGTTTTTAGTTTCATACCGGGCCAGGCGTGGAACCAGTGTAGGTCAACCACAAGAGCTATACATCAGGCCCATTGTGGGCAGGCTACCTGGGCTACTTATTAGCTTCCGTGCTTGGCGAATGCGGGCTGAGCACACATTGGGTGCTCTGGATGCCTCCTACGTGTGCTCTGCTTATTTGACGTGCTTACTCAGTATGATATCTAGCTTTTCCAATGCATTAAGTGAAGTTAAACTTCTTTTACGCCCAGACAGCAATCATTTACAGACATGCACAGTATAGGTCAGTCATTGCATACACGGAGTACACACTGCGTAAAATGCGTACACGACAGCATGCAGGCATGCCGGCTTTTCCAGACCCACCGTAGCCGCGCAGGACACCTAGGATATCAGGTCAGGAGCCGTATTCGGGCTGGCCAAAGTTTTTGTGCACGGAACCCTTCTTAACGTCCCAAGCAGCGCTGATAATCGGACCAGTATTGAAATGGATGGTTTCACTATGGTCCTTTGTAGGGCTGGCCAATACATTTCCAATTATGTGCTGATTAGATGAGCAGCTCGGGCAACTGCATCCATCCTCGTGTTGCCGACAAGGGAAGATGCAGGCTTGGCGGCTTTTCAGGCTGTGCGGCCAATGAAAGACCAACTGCTGTATTACGCTGGCAGCCCCGTTCTGGCTGGCCATGATTTTTGTGCATTTACGTTGGGTCTGTCCTGACGCAACTGAGAGAACACCGATGTTGGTGTAGGATGCTGGCCTGCTGGCTTGTCAGCCCTGCTACAATCAATATAATACCAGGTACTGTAGCGAGCCGGGAGTTCCATTTAGGTTTCGTGAGGTGTTTCCTAAATAGGCCACAGCAACGTTGAGTCTGCCTTCACGAAGCCGCAATTAAGGAAGCCGACACAGGTTGTGTGCGGGATGTAGGGCGCCACAAAGCTTTCTCAGTGCCGATATAGGACACGCAACTATATCGATATGTTTATGCGTATCCATTCACTTCTTCCCGAGTTAGAACAGACGAAGTTTGACGCACCATTCAGAATTCGGAATCTAGCACGAATGTTACCACCGTAATTTGATTTGAGCGGAGGATCTCTCACCACCTAAAGAGATCTGTCGTGCGGAAAGTGAACGTCGGTTTTTTTTTTTTCGAGGAGGGGGGGGGGGGAGTTCTCAATTTGGCTGGTTTATGCAGCATGATAACATTAACAAATAAGCATTCGTGCGCTAGAAATTCCCGACCTTACGTACCATGCAAGAGAGACGTGGTTTTTAAGACACTCTTGTCTTGTGGTGGGGAAAACCGCTGGGTGTCGGTTTTCTGTTTGGGTAAGCTTTGCCCTGGCCTGGTGCTCGGCTTCTTCTTTGGAGTTAAATGCTTGGGAAAATGGATTGTTGACCCCATGTAGTGCGGATCAAAACTCGTGAACCATGTGGCTCCTTAACCAAGTTGCCCTTGCGCAATTAATTGAGATCATCATCAAATGTAGCAGCCATATGAAACTTCACTGCACAACTATACTCCTTGCACCAATGCAAGCTGCGTGGTCGGTGACGCTCCTTACTTTCACTTCGATAGCAGAGGGCTTGAATAACAACTTATCGAATGAGAAATCTGCCGCGCTTGCGAAAGAGACTGAGAGACACTTCCCCTACCTCCGAGTGCGTTTTTCAGTGATAAAAGACGAAAGCAGGAACACTCGCTCACTGACTTGTTTTTCGTTCGGGCGCCAAGAGTACTCGAGAAACCAGCAGGCATAGCAAGTTGCTAAACATGAAGGAATATGGGTGGGTTTATGGGTTTAAGGGGTTTAACGTCCCAAAGCGACTCAGGCTATGAGAGACGCCGTAGTGAAGGGCTCCGGAAATTTCGACCACCTGGGGTTCTTTAACGTGCACTGACATCGCACAGTACACGGGCCTCTAGAATTTCTCCTCCATAGAAATTCGACCGCCGAGGCCGGGATCGAACCCGCGTCTTTAGGGTCAGCAGCCGAGCGCCATAACCACTGAGCCACCGCGGCGGCTAAACATGAAGGAATAATAAGCTGACATTGGGAAAGGCCTTTGCTCTCCAATAGACTCAGCATGGCTGGCGATGATGCTGGTGTAGTTGGTGACGCATGATGCCGATAGTTTGGCATCGTAGAAGATGATGTGGAGGTCCTCGGAAAGGCCCGTCGTGGCGACCACAAAAAGGTAAGGTCCCGTATTAGCTTAAATTTGAAAAGGGAACGGAGGAAATTAGTGAAGCGGAAGTCTATTAACGAGTTAGCATTAAGAGAGAAAGTAGAGGAATTCAGGATTTTGTTGCAGAACAGATTTTCTGCTTTAACTGAAGATGATGACCGTAATGTTGAAACAATGAAAAATCGTCTCACAGATATCATTACGGAGTGCGCCGTAGAAGTAGTCGGTAGGATGGTTCGGCAGGATACCGGGAAGCTATCTCAGGAGACTAAAGATCTGATTAAGAAACGGCAAAACATGAGGACGTCTAACTCCATAGACAGAACAGAACTAGTACACCTGTCGAAGTTAATAAATAAGCGCAAGGCAGCCGACATCAGGAAGTTTAACATGGAGAAAATCGAGTATGCTCTAAAGAGCGGAGGTAGCCTAAAAGCAGTGAAGAGAAAACTACGCATATGTAGAAACCAGATGTATGCGATAAGAGACAAAGTGGGCAATGTCATTAGCAACATGGATAAGATAGTTAAAGTAGCCGAAGAGTTTTACACAAATCTATACAGTAGCGACGGCAATCAGAATGTTACTGAGAGAGGCAGTAGAGCGCTGTTGTGTTTCTACCCCCCCCCCCCCCCCCTTAACTCTCTTTGTGTGTTCCCGTCACACCTGTGTCCACTCGGACCACGTGGGCCCGATCATGCAGCTACCGTGAACATTCATCGAGGCCTGCTGTTGTAACCGTAATTCGGACCACGTGGGCCCGATCAAGCCGCTATCGTGAACATTCATCGAGGCCTGCTGTTGTAGCCGTACTTCGGACCACGTGGCCCGATCAAACAGCTACCGTGAACAATCACCAAGGTCGACAACCGCGCGACGACCATGGGAAGTGGGATGTTTGGAATGCCCCTCCGAGCCTCAGCGGATTAGTGTAGCAAGAATGTCGAGGGCCATTGTCAGCAGAAACCCCAGCGACCACAGCGGAGATGACCACTATAGCGGCGACGAAGGCAGGCGAGGCCCAGGAGCTATTGTCCGAGCAACCACCGTGAATGCGGAGGCGACCTGGCGGCGCCGTCACGCTGGCGGATAATTGAAGAATTCTGTGTCCCCGACTCGCGTTCTGGGCAATCGGCGGGGAGGCAAGTTCATTCCCCTGCTGAAAGACTTCAGGAGATTCCTTTCCCGCGGGGCTGGATGAGTCAGCAATCTCCCCCTCTCTTCGACCCAGCTGCGACAGAGTGGAAAAGCTCGCACCTGCCCAGTCGTGGGTGGTGACAAGAACGTCCCCTTCGGTCCATCGGATTGGACAGTGCTCGTCGACCATTATTCCCCAGCCAGGGATCTGGGGAAACCGGACGATATTTAACTCGGCCGTGAGTGTGGCCGAAAAGCCTGCTAGCTCCAGTCGACTACGGTTGACGAAGACGTTCCCCTTCAGCTGAGAGCCATTCTCAGTCCCGCTCTTGTAAATATTGTAAATATGTGAATACAGTTTTTTCCTTCACTTCCCCTACTCCCCGTCTCCGGCCCACGTTTCCTTCCTCCTTCGGCAATGCGGCGGTGATCCTGGATCCGATGCCTGGTGGGACACGCTTCTAGCATCGGCAAAATATATCAACTGGTTGGCAGCGGCGGGATCTTCCACGCTTGGTCCTGGCTTCAGCAGTGGTGAGCGCTTGACTTTCTTTAAGAATCTGCCAGGCTTGATAACTCTGGAAATTTATCACTACCTGTAGATTGTTTTTCTGCACGTGCTCGCTTAAGCATTTCACGTAGCAGCTTATTTTTTGAAAGTCCTCGTTCGGAAGTTGCCATGGATTTGAGCAAGCTAAAGAAGCCAGAGTTGATGTTGCTGTGTGAAAAGCTGGGTATTGAGGCCAGGAAGAGTCACAGAAAGCCGCAGCTTATTGAGGCTATTAAGGAATGTGGTGCTAAGGAGGAGGGTGACAAAATCTGGGAGACCTGGGAAGTCATTCAGGAGGGAATCAGGAACGCTAAGGAGGAGGCCGACAGGGTTGAAAGGGAACGCAAGGAGAAGGCCGTTAGGGTTGAAAAAGAACGCAAGGAGAAGGCCGACAGGGTTGAAATAGAATGGCAGGAGCAATGCCGTAAGAGACGCGCTGAGCTCGAGGAACTACGTAAACGAGAGCAGCAGGAGCTCATACGTACGACTCAATTTCTCAGACGGAAAAGGGCCCGAGATCGGTTGAGGACGTTTCAGAGAGGCGAGAGCTTCAGAACGTTCCTCGCGAATTTTGAACAGGTATGTGCGGAAGAAGAACTAGATCAGGGCGAATGGTCAATGATGTTGCTGGCCATCCTTCCTTGCGATGTCAGCGCCGTATTAGCGCGACTGTCCGATGAGGATGCCAGCAACTACGACAAAGCGAAAAGTGCCCTCTTCCGACACTTCAGAATTCGTGTACAGACCGAGTCTAAAATCCGAAGTGAGAGCAGCGAGCAGCGCCCCCATCAGTGCGTCAGCGACCAGCCAAAGAGCCCCGCTTGGTCAGCTACGCACATTGTAGTTGCTCAGAAGAACAGTGACAGTCGGGAAATTGATGTGATAATCTGCGGCACAGAGCGTCGTTGTCTGCCACCTGACAGCGACTGTGGCGCTCCAAGCCAGAGCGCGGCGTTAGATGAAAAGCGCGATGCCGCGCAGATTTTCCTTGCAACCCAGATAGGCGTAGGCGCAGCGCAAGAAGGTAGTCCTCCAGAAAGCAGTCGCGCGCTGAAAGCGGCAACTGCAAGTTCTATTGTAAGCGAGGAATGCGCCTCAGCGCTGCCTCGAAACAATGATCAGTTCAACGATCAGGGAACGACAGCCGCTCGCGACCAAACACCCGAAATTGAGTTATGCTCCACTGAAACCAGCGTGTATTTGCCCACTCCCCGCGTCGCGATCGAGAGCCCGCTCGAGGTGCGTCTGACCGAGGCAGCCGTCTCCCAAAACCTGCCTAAGCAGCATCCCTCGATTTTCTCGAATCGCTTGGATATGCTGCCCCAAGAAAAAGGCCTTTGTTTTGGAGATAGCGCTGCGCAGGTCCTTACCATTTCGAAGGCTCGTGAGGTCGCGGCGCTAGCAGAGCACGTGGTTGAAGAGGGCAAACCTCAACCTGTAAGCCCGAGGCCTGTAAATTCTCGCGGTGATGAGCCAGAGCAAACTCTAGTAATGATTGACGATGAGACGAACGCCCTCGACTTAGGCCGTGACGGCTCCGCGTTACCTAATGACGAGCCAGCCCAGGACTTACTCACTTGTAGCACAGGGGTAAAGAGTACCGACAGTAGTGCAGGCTATAGTGAGTCTTCCGAAGCAGGCGCAAGTGATGAGCTGGGGCTAGGTGAGGAACTGAAAAAGAATCTAGCATTGCCCCACTCAGATGGCTTTCTCGAACTCCTTCGTGTGGACAGAGAAACGTTCACCGCTGAGCAAGAGAAAGACCAGACTCTACGAAACTTGAGTCACCAAAGTCACATAGGTGTGTCACGGAAGAACATACCTTTCCAGCTCCGTTCTGGCCTGCTGTACCGCCAGTATAAGGATAGGAAAGGTATCCAACACGACCAACTTACTGCCCGCGTCGCGAACGAGAGCCCGCTCGAGCTGCGTCTGACCAAGGCAGCCGTCTCCCAAAACCTGCCTTTGCAGTATCCCTCGATTTTCTCCAATCGCTTGGATATGCTGCCCAAAGAAAAAGGCCTTTGTTTTGGAGATGATGCTGCGCAGGTCCTTACCATTTCGAAGGCTCCAGGATTCGCAGCGCCAGCAGAGCACGCGGGTGAAGAGGGCAAACGTGACCCTGTAACCCTTATAAACTCTCACGGTAGTGAGCCAGAGCAGGCTGGATTACAAACTGATGATGAGGCGAACGCCAGCGACTTTACCTGTGACGGTTCAGCGCTTGCTAGTGACGCGCCACGCAAACCAACTGCGAGGGTTTCCACGGAGCGGCAGCGCACAGAGGTGGCCAAACGGGAAGAGTTAATTAAGGGGAAAGTGCGGCTCTTGTTGACTGCTCGACTGCAATCCGAACCGCGTAGCCGCCCCAATTTGGCACCTCAGCGCTCAAGAGATCGCACGCACCGCATGAAGGGAACACAGGCTAAGGGGACGCAACGCGCGAACCCAATCCGGGAGAGGCGGATTCGCTGGCACGGCATTCGCACTCGTTCGTTCCCTTCTCGCATTCTGCTTTCTGAGCGTCAGCTAAACTTCAGAACCGCGAGACTTGGACGAAGAACAGTGCAGGGTCCCAAGCTGAAGTTCCTAGCCTTGTGTAATTTTGCACCTGCTAGAGTAGCTATCGGACCGCGGCCGCGCAGGGGGCGGCTGAAAAATAGGAAGCAGTAAATTCCTCTGATCGCAACGCTGTTTGCAGACGGATTCGAGGAATAATCCCGTCTTGAGTTGAATGCTTGTCTCTTTTGTTCATTTAACTCTCCTGTACAGAAATGCAAGCTGGAATTCTTAGCATTATGCAATGTCTCATCTGCTAAAGCAGCTATCGGACCGCGGCCGCGCAAGGGGCGGATATGACGCATAACCTCATATTGAGTTTAATGCTTGTTTTTTGTTCTTTTGTTCATTACACTCTCCTATGCGAAATGAGAGCGAAATTTTGGAGATTGGCATTGCCGGACTCAGTTTACATGCGTTGCACTAAAGTGCGAGGTAATGGAAACGCTGATGGCCTCAGCCGAAGCTTTCCCGTGTAATGCCCTTTCCTGACTCCACGGACGTTAATCCGCTATGCAAATTTGTATTTTGTTTTTTTTTGCTTTAGCGGGAATCATTTTTGTCTGTTTTGTATGTGTGTTCAGCAGCTCCACCTTCCCTTTGTGCTCTCACGGGCGGTGGCTTTCTGTGACATACACCGTGCTACGGCACCCCCCCAAAATTTTAGGAAATTTTCCTCCCTTTTGGCTAAACAAGCTCTGTGTATTCTGGTTTGGTCAAACATGTCAACTTTCGGAGGAGGACGTAAATTTCACGCGACAGCTCATTTTCTCTAAAGAGATTTTGTTGACCGAAAACAGCTTGGCAGTTCTTGAAGTCAGTTTGGCGCTTTCTGCTTGTTGGGCTTTGGACTTTGCTGGTTGAGCTCGTTACAGCTGTCAACGAAGCAAGAAGAACCTTTGGGCCCAGCTGTGACCAAAGGCCGAACGGACACAACTCCAGGTCTCTGCGCGCAGCAGCGTTGGCTGCAACCACTACGAGACCTCTTCGGGCGGCGGACGTGCTGTTGTGTTTCTACCCCCCCCCCCCCCCCCCCCTTAACTCTCTTTGTGTGTTCCCGTCACACCTGTGTCCACTCGGACCACGTGGGCCCGATCATGCAGCTACCGTGAACATTCATCGAGGCCTGCTGTTGTAACCGTAATTCGGACCACGTGGGCCCGATCAAGCCGCTATCGTGAACATTCATCGAGGCCTGCTGTTGTAGCCGTACTTCGGACCACGTGGCCCGATCAAACAGCTACCGTGAACAATCACCAAGGTCGACAACCGCGCGACGACCATGGGAAGTGGGATGTTTGGAATGCCCCTCCGAGCCTCAGCGGATTAGTGTAGCAAGAATGTCGAGGGCCATTGTCAGCAGAAACCCCAGCGACCACAGCGGAGATGACCACTATAGCGGCGACGAAGGCAGGCGAGGCCCAGGAGCTATTGTCCGAGCAACCACCGTGAATGCGGAGGCGACCTGGCGGCGCCGTCACGCTGGCGGATAATTGAAGAATTCTGTGTCCCCGACTCGCGTTCTGGGCAATCGGCGGGGAGGCAAGTTCATTCCCCTGCTGAAAGACTTCAGGAGATTCCTTTCCCGCGGGGCTGGATGAGTCAGCAATCTCCCCCTCTCTTCGACCCAGCTGCGACAGAGTGGAAAAGCTCGCACCTGCCCAGTCGTGGGTGGTGACAAGAACGTCCCCTTCGGTCCATCGGATTGGACAGTGCTCGTCGACCATTATTCCCCAGCCAGGGATCTGGGGAAACCGGACGATATTTAACTCGGCCGTGAGTGTGGCCGAGAAGCCTGCTAGCTCCAGTCGACTACGGTTGACGAAGACGTTCCCCTTCCACTGAGAGCCATTCTCAGTCCCGCTCTTTGTAAATAATGTAAATATGTGAATACAGTTTTTTTCCTTCACTTCCCCTACTCCCCGTCTCCGGCCCACGTTTCCTTCCTCCTTCGGCACTGCGGCGGTGCTCCTGGACCCGATGCCTGGTGGGACACGCTTCTAGCATCGACAAATATATCAGCGCAGCAATGGGACATCCCGCCAGTAACGAAGGAGGAAGTAAAGAAAGCCATAGGAGCAATGCAGAAGGGGAAAGCAGCTGGTGATAATCAGAGAACAGCAGATTTGTTGAAGGATGGAGGAGAGATTGTGCTCGAAAAACTAGCCACCCTGTATAAGCAATGCCTTCTGACCTAGAGAGTACCTAGAGCTTGGAAAACGCTAACATTATCTTAATTCAAAAGAAAAAAGACGTCAAGGACTTGAAGAATTACAGGCCGATTACCTTATTGTCTGTTGCCTACAAGTATTTACTAAGGTAATCGCTAATAGGGTTTGGTCAACCTTAGACTTTAATCAACCAAATGATCAGGCAGGCTTTCGTAAAGGATACTCGACAATAGACCATATTCACGCAATCAATCAGGTGATAGAGAAATGCGCAGAATATAACCAGCCCCTATATATAGCGTTCATTGATTACGAGAAAGCGTTCGACTCAGTAGAAACCTCAGCAGTCTTGCAGGCATTGCGGAATCAGGGTGAAGAAGAGTGTTATGTGAAAATATTGGAAGATATTTATAACGATTGCGCAGTTACCATAGTTCTTCATAAAGTCAGCAATACAATTCCAATAAGGAAAGGTGTCAGGCAGGGAGACACTATCTCGCCTATGCTATTCACTGCCTGTTTACAGGAGGTATTCCGGGGCCTGAAATGGAAACAGTTGGGAATAAGAGTTAATAGAGAATACCTAAGTAATTTGCGATTCGCTGATGACATTGCCTTGCTAAGTCACTCAGGACATGAACTGCAAAGCATGACCAATGAATTATACAGGCAGAGCAGAACGGTGGAGCTAAAAATTAACATGCAGAAAACCAAAGTAATGTTCAACGCTTGTGTGTGTCCCTGTGTCTTTCTTCGTGGTTCGTCCTTTGATTGCGCATCATTTACCTTCACAACATCATGTACCAACTAGGCCCTACCCAAGTTTTGTTAATGTTCAACAGCCTATAGCAAGGGAACAGCAGTTCGCAATTGGTAGCCAGGTGCTGGCAGTAGTAAGAGAATATTTCTATTTACGGCAGGTAGTGACAGCTGATCCGCATCATGGGAGGGAAATAACTACAAGAATAAGAATGTGGTGGAGCGCATATGACAGGCTCTCTCAGATAATGAATGGCAGTTTGCCAATATCCCTCAAGAGAAAAGTATACAACAGCTGTATCTCACCGGTACTTAGGGCAGAAACGTGGAGGCTAACAAAGAGGGTTCAGCTTCAGTTAAGGACAACGCAGAGAGCCATGGAAAGAAAATGATAGGTGTAACGCTAAAAGTTCGGAAGCGGGCGGAGTGGGTGAGAGAACAAACGCGCGTTGATGATATCCTAGTAGAAATCAAGAGGAAGAAGTGGGCTTGGGCATGGCATGTAATGCGAAGGCAAGATAACCGCTGGTCCTTAAGGGTAACAGAGTGGATTCCAAGAGAAGGCAAGCGTAGCAGGGGGCGGCAGAAAGTTAGGTGGGCGGATGAGATTTAGAAATTTGCGGGAATACGATGGCCGCAACTGGTGAAGGACAGGGTTAATTGGAGAGACATGGAAGAGGCCTTTGCCCTGCAGTGGCCGTAGTCAGGCTGATGATGATGATGAAATGACACACCCGTACCTCATTAAAAAAGCTACAGAGATCATTTCTTTGTTTAGGATCGCGGAGGCCTCTACGTCCATGTGCGTGATATAGGCTCGAATCTAATCAACTACTGAACGCTTCCGGATTCCAGGTCTGTACCCGTCCCACGTGAGTTGATTAAGAAAGAACACGGCCTCGTGCAACACCCTCGTCTTAGTTGTAATCATTCCAATGAAATCTACGTCGTTGCTTCATCTCAGTACGACTTTTCAACACGCCTTGGTTGGCATGCCTAATGGGCGCTAATGACATTCTTTCAGATGAAATCGCTCACCGCGTCGGAGCTATGGCGCTGGCAAGCGCCCGGAGAAACCTCACGTTAGGTCGCGTTAACGCGTGCTGCCGCCCGTACGCTGCTCAATATGCATGAGCTTCGCGGGAAATGCGCAGCCGGCGCGCTCATCCGCGCTCTCTGATGACAAGGCGGCCGCATCTTGCGATATGTACGCAGTATTTACTAGTGCTAGATGGACCTCACGGTATGCGCACGATGTCGTGTGCGCGCTTCTTAAGAAGAGGGCTATAGCTAATAAATTATGGCTGCCCGGAGCAAGCCGAAACAGTTATTAGTGCGAACGTATGTGCAACTAATCTGGACGAATAGAGTTTCAGCCACAAAAATTCCGCGGGAGTATTTCTGCTTTCTTTTTTCTTGTACTTCCTCATGCAAATAACCACCCGAACCACAAAAAAAAGAACATCGGTTGAAGGAAGCTCTGTGGATGGTGAACGGCACGTAGCGTACTCGTATGCCGCTTGGCGACCAGAGCTATATATGTACAGGGTGTCCCAGCAAAATGTAACCAAACTTTAAAAAAAGGCGAAGTGTCCTAGTCCAGTGAAACCAATTGAGGGTTGTTCATAGTCGCGTGGCCTAGTCTTGAGTATTTTTTTCGCTCTTCAAAGTTAATTAATTAGTTCAGTTTAATTAGCTAACTTTTTAATTACTGACTTCAGGAAGAAAGTGTCAATGCAAAAGTTTTAGATCGCCTCGAAAAACCGCTAGTAGTGCTGTTTCCGTGAAGTTACGATTTACGTAGCTTCATTTATTGGCCTTAAAAGAAAGTTATCACGTGACCAGCTGCTCGCTCACTTCTCTGGCCCAATGTGCACCCAAAGTCTCATCGAGGAGAGGACTTCAGAAAAAACAGATTTTATTCTTTAAGGCGCGTCTTGAGACGTTGAAGTGGCACAGTTGTCATGTGGAAGCTTTTTTTTTATTGTGCGGGTTATGGTTAAAGGCCGGTAAAAAAACTACTTTACGCAAATATCACTTTGCTGCAAATGTCTCAGTAAGCTGTTTCTCAAAGCGGTCTACAACTTTTCCATTGACACTTTGTTCCTCAAGTCAATAATTAAAAAAATAGTTAATTAAGCTTAACTAATTAGTCAATCTTGAAGAACGAAAAAAATACTGCAGACTAGGTCACGTGATTCTAAACAACCCTCATTTGGTTTCAGACGGCTAGGACATCCCATGTTTTTAAAAGCTTGGTTACATTATATATATATATATATATATATATATATATATATATATATATATATATATATATATATATATATGTATATATATAGTAAGAACGTAGACCAACGTTTGAAACGCTTCAAACAATTTATTGACGTTTCGACCGTGGAACGGCCTTCGTCAGAATGTGTGGATCGAGAGGGATGGCACAATATATGTAGGTAAGAACAACGCACAGGATAAGAGAGCCAAAAAATTCGATAAAAAAGCATCAGGCGCATGTCTACAGAACGATAAATGAATCACAGTGTCAATCACAAGACGATAAATGAACCACAATACACAACAGTTACTTTGCGAAATTTAGTCTATCTGCTGTGTTAGCTACATATAATAAACATGGCAATGTGCTTTACTTATAAGCAGCCCTACGATGACAAGTGACCATTTTGAACAGCGAGAATGAAGAAGGAAGAAGTTACACATGATCAATGAAACACATGGAGGCAATGAGCAGCATAATCAGTATAAAGAATATCTATTACTAAATCTAGAAAAGAAACTAATGACGAACCAGAATACACTGACCTAAAAGCGAAATATTTGGGCATTAAGAGGGTATGGAACTCAGTTTTCCTGTGCTTTCATTTAAACCGGAAGACACTGTATTAAACTTATATATATATATATATATATATATATATATATATATATATATATATATATATACACCAGGTGTCCCAACTAAATGTAACCAAGCTTTTAAAAACATGGGATGTCCTAGCCGTCTGAAACCAAATGAGGGTTGTTTAGAATCACGTATATATATATATATAAACCAGCAGGCCCAAGTTCTTGAGCGATATATCTTGTCCGAAATCCACACTCGGCAAGCATAGGCCCCCTGAGAATTTATTTGCTGCAAATGAGCATGCTGATGCGTAGTCCTCTCAATCTTTTCTCATACTGCAGTGACTGAAGATTCATTATGTTTCGGAGACGGATGGAGGTGATTGAGGGCGGGTGTGTGAGAGGAGTCGACTTATCAGCTATCAGTACCGCCAGTTACAAGTCTCCTTGACCAGTCCACAGGGTTTATCACATGGGTTGGTATAACGGACGGATACGGAAAAGGAGAAGGGCCTACAGATAAGATAGCGTGCCGTACATTACGGCGTTTCGAATATCTGCGTGTCTTGACCGATCTGGACAAACCACGTTTGGAGTCGCGGCGCAGGCATGTACACTCTCAAGTTCAACACAGGGTCCAGTTCGTAACTGGAACTTACGTGGAACTTTCCTGAAAAACGTCCCACTTCAATAAATGCAACCGCTCTCCTTTTACAGAAATCAGTGAAATAGGTGTAACTATGTTCCAGCTAAATTACGCAGCTTTATGTGGAACACTGTTACATACACTGTAAAAAATTTATGTGCAAAATAACAGAAAAAGTCTGGCAGCTTTCCTGCCAGAAAATGTCTGTGATTATCTGTTTTCCGTTCTGGAACGTTTCAGTCATTTCACAAAAACGTTTTTTCATTGTGCAGAAACATTCTGTAATTTTCTGTTTTGTGTTTTGAAAGTTTTCAGTGATTACACAGAAACGTGTTTTCACCGCACAGAAAGTTTCTGTGAATATTTGTTTTCGTTCTTACAAATTTTCTGTGATTTCACACAAATATGTTTCCACCCCACAGAAATCTCTTGAAAAATGCAGAAAATATATAATTTCTGTTCTCCATATATATTTTTCCTGCATTGTTGGAATTATTTTTTTGCTGTTTCACAGACACATTCAATAAAAATGCAGGAAATATCAGTTGCTGTTTCTGGACCTTCTTTATTGTCCACAAAATTGTTTTACAGATGACATACTTGCTGCAGAAAACAAATAAATGGGTGGAACAACTCTCGCTTTGCTTAGTGTACATTGTTCTTGTAGCGGACCCTTAATTCACCTTGGACCATGCTAGGCCAATATTGATGCAATAAAACTATAGCCAGCAAATGAACGCCACACAGTAAAGACAGGTCACGAGGCTGAGTACGAAGTTTGCATCTAGAACGACCAAATAGCTCAGGAACAAATCCTTTTGTATGTCATTACTGCCTTTAAGAAATCAAATGTTCTTTATACCGTCTGACCAGGGATGACCGATTGCCTACTGTTTGGCGCTCATTGGTCAAGGATGCCCTTGCGGCGTAGAAACCTGTTACCATCATTGTTCTTTTTTGGAGACATCGTAGAGTGCCATAGTGTTTTAATAAGAAAACAAGTTATTTCATTGACATAACAAAGCAAACATGTGAAATACTTTTTCTAATAATGCGTAAAAAGGGCTAATTGAAATTGCCTCTATGGGGTGTCGTAGCAACACTTCAAAACTACTCTTTATGTTCTGCTTCTGTGATGGATTGACATGACTGTAAATAGCGATTCGTAAATAGTAATATAGAACATCATTAACACTCATCAAGCAAAACCACAACTATTGAAACGCTTACTTCCATTCGTGATTGATTAAAATGCAGCTAAATGTCTAATTCAGCAAGAGAAGTAATAAAATGTCACTAAATGTCATACTAGGCAAGTGCCCTAATGAGTGCCGCGGCCTTTGGTGAGAGAGAGTGTTGTTTCTTCTCTGTCTTCTCAGTTTTCGTGCCCCTGGCTGGGTTTATTCCAGTGATGGCCCTGGAAAACAAATCGGTTTTGGCTTTAGTTACAAGACCGCAGTTATATCATACAACTTTAATTTCGAGACAGGTTGTCTGCTGCATGCAGCGGCCTTCCCTGCCACGCCTCTTTGAAACGTTATATCCACAAAGGGAAAACATGGAAAGACAAGATTGCTAAACAAATGCAATTACAGAAAGACTGCACTGCTCTCCTTTCTGTTGTTGCCTAGGTTCATTGCAACTGACACTACATAGTGCAGTTCTTGCTCAAAGAATGATTCGCGACTATGTTGAGAACGACACGTTCCATCAGGTGCCTTGTGCAGATTAGAGATTATATCTGCTTTAACGACATGATCCACAATCTTGTTAATTTCCTGGTTGCCTACACCTGCACTCTTGAGTTTGTCTTTCGAACAGGAGGCAGTTGCACAGAGATTAGCAGCCTGAATATCATATATAGCTTCTGCAATAATCTGGACAGTACGCGAAGGCACATGACATTCAGAGAGTAGCGTGATGTACAAGTTAGCAAATGCTTCCTTCACACCCTTCTTGCTGCTTCCTGCGTCGTCTTCGCACCAAGCTGCTTGACCCTCTAATATCTCCCCTTCTATGGCTGACGCCATTTCTACTGTTGGCAAGTACAACTGAGACACATCTGTGTCGTGTACAACTGCAGCTGATGTAAGGTTCGACGTTTGGGCAAGAGGAAGCGACATGCATTGAATGTTTCGCCCTTGCAAACGAGAAATATGTGAAGAAAATGATGCTTTGTTCTTGTATGTTCATCGGCATCTGGGAACAGGGCACTTCACTTCCATGCCTTGAAGAATGTGTCACCTTAAATGGGCTACAATCGACTTCTAATCCTTTCAAACTTGAATGCAATTATAAACAGTGCAAACAACGTCAACCTTCTGTGTTTCAACAGCAATGCTAGTGGTTTCACCCGAATCCCTTATCCTCGTATGCTCACGGGCTAAGTGGCTATAAAGTGGGCCGATCTTGCGGAACATCTTTCAGCAATGCGGATATGGGCACTTGATGTTGAACTGGCTAATATTTTTATGCAAGGCAGCATGATTGAGGAAGAGTGAGACTGTGCTGATATTGGCATGACAGATGCTGCAGGTATGCATTTCTGGACAGACCAAAAACCGGTCTTTTAAAAAAAGTGCCCAGGTTGTAAAATATCATGCTTGCTGTGGCCACAGTTTATGCAGCAGAAAAATACATGCAAAGTTGACATTTGCGACATTGCATGTATGCTTCAATACACGTCTCGTTTAGCGTTCCCTGCATCACCCAAACATATGCCAATGAAGATGCACTACACTCATCTTTCAATGCTTTCTCAAAACAATGTATAACTTTTAGAGAACAATAGCATCGCTGGCAAGTTATATGTTGTCAGAAACAGTCACATTGCTCCAAGACAGTGTACTGCAAAAAGTGAATAAAGGGCATGTTGCGTTCGCAAATATGAAAGAAATCATTTTCTTAGACACATCTGGCTTTCTGTTTACGAGCTGCGCCACTTCGGACTGCCAGCAATATACAATACTTATAATTTAAAGTCTTTTTGGGCCCCTTTACCGATCAGGAATAATAGCCTGGCCAGTCAGAAGTGGGTTGTCTCACTCATGAATGGTTCTTTAGTCACAAAAAAAGATAACTCGTCTTTTTATTTTTTATTTATTTACAATACCCCTAAGGGCCCTTGTGCGAGGGTATTACATAGAGGGGGTGGGGGGCGATACAAGCATAAAAATTTTGCACAGGCACTTGAAACAAAATACACGTAATAATGAATTAAAGCTAGTAACGTACACAAATAACACAAAAAACAATGCAGAATAAAATACTCAGTAAATGCACATAATACAACAAAAATACCAAATCTGTTAGTCCATGGTTTGCTTTAACGAATGCTGAAACGATTGTAAGTTAACCTCAGTAC
The DNA here is from genome assembly GCF_055824585.1 of Amblyomma mixtum. Lineage (NCBI taxonomy): Eukaryota > Metazoa > Arthropoda > Arachnida > Ixodida > Ixodidae > Amblyomma > Amblyomma mixtum. The sequence continues at coordinate 58,763,511 of NC_143016.1, read as the reverse complement.
CTATGTGTGATGGCCAGTTATTCCAGCCTATTATAGAGCTAGGAATGAATGATTTCGCGTTTCGAGTTTTTTTATTGCAGTTCGAAGTTTTGTGAGAGGCATTTTGTGATCTCGACGGAGAATTTTGTTTTCTATGCCTCACACGTTTTGCGAAAAATTTACATAAACTTAAACATCACCTTTTTTTAAGAAAACACAGCCGAAGCATTACAAAACTCCTGCCTTTCTTTTCAACATGACCATGAAAATCGATAAAGAAAAGTATTTTCTGTGTAGTGAATACGCAATCGTATTATAAATTCTGAAAGCTTAAGTAATCTTTCAGAACGTTGCCAAATCTGGAAATCAAATTTTGAGAAAGAAGAAAAATGCGAATAAATGCTCTGAAATATCAGTTTTTTCTCCTCGTTGTCACCACAAAGAACGATCAGAGAGCAGTTTTAAAATTTTCTATGCCAACCTTTAATATATTTGCCGACAGCTCAAAGGTGTTCTATTAGAATGTTTCAAAATATAAAATCAAATGCTTTTATAAGAGTACTTAACCCTCTTCCTTTACCCTCGATTATTCTGGGACAGGAAAGGCTGTAAACTACAAAATTTTGCAACACCTAGCTGATAACATAGGGTAATGGTGTGACTGTCCCCACAAGCACATCTGTCAACGGTCTTCTCATGAAAACCAATCTACCCTTTTCACTTGTCCCACAAGCTGCAGAAGCCCGCAATCTGACTACAATCGAAATAAAAGCTGCATATATTTCTTTACAGTAAAAAAATGCAACGCTACTTACCTTCCAAGTACGGGATTTCCAAAGCAGGCACTTGCGGATACCGACGCACTTCCCTACAGCTACGGCAAGTTCATGGGCATGTTCAGTAGTGGTTGGTAGAGGTTCCAATGTTCTTGGTGTGGTAAAAGCGCACTGCACAAATGTGGAACCCGATAAGTGGACACAGCTGAAAATGCACTACAGCACAAGAAAGTGGCCACAAGAAAGGACACAAAACACAGCGCCATGTTCTGATTCCCTTTTCTAATCCTGTCTGATGCTATATTGCTATGGATTACATGAAGCAACCCGCCCACCGTTTAGATGGGACTTCGAAACTTCCAAAAGCATACTACTAAAAAAGAAAAATTAGCCGGCGTTTATGCAGCTTTCTCTCGTGCAGGCATTTCTCTCGCGCAGGCAGATCGAGGTGACAGTTTACGGGTATCTTTACCAAGCCGGATGGCTTCAACATAGAATGAAAGCACTCCTCTCGCAGAAATCTCCAGGGGCCAGGCGGCCAGGGATGCATATGGGTCCCGTGAAGAGGGAACCACTCCCATCGACGGCGTCTAAGCAGACGTCGTATTTAGCTCGAGCAAATAAAGTTGTTTCTCTCTCTCTCTCTCTCTCGCAGAAATCAGTGACCTATCTTCGCACCTGCTAGCGCGCCGACTTGGTCGTCGCCGCTGCCACCTACACAGCCGCTGTAATTAAAATATTTCTTTTGCCCTGGCTGCGAGGAATCTCCGAAAAATTTTGAAAAAAGGAGAGGCCAGTCTACTTAGTTGGCAACGGAGGACTAACAATATTTGCAGCGGGGTAAGGGCGAGCGCACTGCAGGCATAGATGCTTGTCGAATAACAACTGCGACTGCATGGCACCCATATTCTTTCACCAGCGGTAGAGCCTGCGCGGCGGCTTCGCGACAGAGTTGCGCGATCAAACGATGTATAGCCACTCCAACTGCGAGGAAGCGTAGAAGGGGATCGACTGACGCGTCAAAGGCGCCGTGCTGGCGAGAAAGGGAGAACCTGAGAGGGAGAGGGAGCGCGCATCCAAGAACCAAGGATATAAACGCGCAACGAGACAAGCACTGCGAACAATTCAAGTTGGAGGAAAATTAACGCTAGGAGCTCGTGCAGCGGGTTCCCACGAAACACCGATCAAGAGGCCACGCTACGCCTACGAGAAAACGAGCCGCCCCTCAGGACGACCGGATGCCCGGCGGGTCGCTATATAGAGCTCGCGATGTGACACTCCTAAGAGGCCACCAAACGCCAACGGGACGAAAAACGAAACGGCGCCCCACTGACGACCAGTCATGATCTCCACGAAGGGGACGGACTCTACGTACCGAAACTGAAGCCTTGAGTGACGCTCTGCAGATCAGGAGACACTGAGAGAAAGCACATAACCGCTGGTGCAAGGCACTGGTGCACGTCTCCTGTCGCCTTACTTAGTTACGTTTCTTACACAAAGCAACGGAGCGAACTACCGCGGCCCTCGCCTCGTCGCGTCGATGCTTTAGCGCACACGGAGCTCACTCCAAGCGACTGGGTTACGCGGCCGCGTGGTTCCGTTTTTACCGATGGTCCTACCCTACATAACGGCGTCAGCCTTTTTTCTGCCATCGTTATAGCTTGTCGCCTCCTCATGAACATTCATTCTTCATTAACTAAAACCTCATTAATTACAAACTTTAAATCTAGAGAACATCAACCGCTAATTCGTGTCGACGATTGTGACAGCCCCATTAGCACATGTAGCAGGAGCGTTCTGAGTAATGTCAATCCGCATGAATCAATCCCGCAACCAGGCGCACCAACAACAAAAACGAGCAGAATCAAAGGAAAGCAACTTATAATTGTAGTACAGCAATAGAAGTGATGCTACATACCTTCTGGAGAGAGTATTCCAAAATAAAAGGTCCTGCTCCCCGGCGCTCAACCAACGCACTTGCCTACGGCGACGCCATGACGAAACTGGTTTGCTGCCCCGCAGCAAAAAGAAATGCGGTGCGATATTTTGCTTAGTATTCTTTACCTGCAATATATAACACCTAAATTCATTACATAATTATGCAAGTATTTTGCAATAGACTAAAATGCATACGTAGTTGATTTCATTTTACTGTCCCTACCTCGTGTGAGCAACCGGATAAAAAACAGAAAATTTCTGTCATTACCCAATCCAGAACTATGTTTTGGTTGGGCCACAGAATTTTTCTTTCCGGCAACAGAAACTTTCCGTAAAATATCTGTAATTTCACATCTTTTTTTTACAGTGTATAATTGTGCCCTCTACATTGTTCTGGCCATATTTTGAATGATTCGAATGCAGGGGAGCCTACAAGCGGGTGCTTCAAAAAAAAAGTTGCTAAGGTTTAGCTTTGGTTAAACCTGGTAGGTTGCGTAAGCATCCATAGCGTTCCATTCGGGATCATCACCGGTTGTAGATGACTCGGTTTCGACAGAGGCGCGGTGCGCCCGTCTAGCAGCGTCTTGAGCGCGCCGCTTAGCAAGGCGCTGTTCGCGTTCTTCATCTGTCTCCGAAGCCCGTTGTTGTTTCCTGGCTTCGGCAAGCCGACGTAGCCTCCCTTTCTGTTTTTCAGGAGGCGTAACGATGGTTGGTTGGTTAGTTGGTTGGTTGCGGCTGAGAGAAGAATGAAAAGGAAAAGTGCACGGGCCTTCCAACTGGCTCCTGCCGAGCCACCACCGCTGCCACGTGCAGATAGAAGAGAGTTCGAAGATAAGAGGACAGAGTAAAAGAGAGACTAAAGACGCGCGTCGCAACAACCGCGTCCGCCGGAACGGACGCTGGCTGAAAAAACAGATACACGGCCGCAGCTCGAAGGCTGGAGCCGGCAAGCGAGCGAACGCATCTTATAGCCCCCCCCCCTCGTTCTCCAGCCTCCTCTCCACTCTCCGGAGCTGGCGAGAGCTCGGCGAGGCATCAAGGTCAAACGTGCCTCGCGGCCGCCCCGACGCGAAGGGCTGAAACCGGTCGTAATATTGCTTTCGCAATAAAAATAGCCTGCCACACCCAACGTCTCGCAGCTTGCCGTTTTTCTCACATCGTTCTTGCGACGTTGTGGGCACGAATGATTCAGTACGGTTGGGCAGGGCTCAACTTACAACTCTCTCCGTGAAGCGAGGTTTCCCATGGTCAAATAGACGGTGGATGGATGGATGGATGGATGGATGGATAGGAGCGCCCCCTTTGAAACGGGGTGGTGGCAATTGCCACCATGCTCAGCTTTTCTTTATTTATTTTTTTTTGTTTACTGCGTTGGCAATTCTCATTAAGATTCTCCATCACCTTTGCCTACGGTTTCCTACAATTCTAACCTTATGCCACATCTCTGCTTTTCAGCCACCAATCCTCCAATCGCTTTTTGCTGACTTCCACTGCAGATTTATTTACATGACCATTGTTATCTTAAAACCCTAGGGCCTCAGAAAGAGTGACTGTGCCTGCATCAACATCCGGATGGATACCATCACATTTGATTATGAGGTGTTCAATTGTTTCCACGATCTACCACACACTGCAGATGTGTCATCTTCTTCGTTAAATTTCTTTTTGTAGCTGCGCGTTCTAAGACACCCTGATCTAGCTTCAAAAAGTAGGGCACTGCCTCTTGAGTTATCATAGAAAAATTCTTTCCTGATCTGCCTTTTCCAGAATCGATATAGTTCTACACTATGTTTCTTTTCCATTGAATTCATCCAATTTTTAACTTCCGCGTTTTCCGCGATATGCGAAATGCGCAGCGCCATCTCTCGGCACTCCGAGAACTAAGTCCTCCATGTTGGTACGGTACAGAAAACGAAACCGCTGCCCAGCGGTGGGTAAAACGGCTGCGCTTCGTTTGAAAAGTAAAATGCCGATGCAGTGTTGCACTACCCTCTCCACTGTGAAAAGACACTACGAGGCGTGCCGGAACTAGGTGCGTTCCAGCTTTCCGCTTTTCTATTTTTTTACTCCGTCCCAACGTTTCAGTAACACAAAACGCCATGCGAGGTATCATGTGTCAGCACGCGGATCAGTGCGCAGCTTTCGCTTTCTGCGCCGATTTTTGACAAATCTCTCGAGGTGATTTGCGTTTAAATTACGATAGGGACCACAGCCTTTGTTGTCTCTGATGAAAATTAGAAGCCGATTTCGTGCATTTATCAACTCTCCGGTCGGGCGTGAATATATATCGACGCATACTTGAACAACGTAATAGAGAAGGCAATTTTTTTGAGCGGACCAATCGCTCGCGCCGTGGCGAAATAAGTTCACTCGAAGAACCATATGCCCATTACTGCTTAGTTTGCTACGTGTTCAGTCAAGTTTTTCCCGTGTTCAATTAGTTTTAGAAAGGCGAGCAAACTCTCTGGACCATACGCATATGTTATGCGCGTTAAGGAGTCTTTGTGAAGCAATACACCCTACGTATAAAAACTGAGGTGCGAATGCTCTATTTCTTGAGGATTCCTATACCTTCGATATCTGCGGCGTCGAAAATCTAAAAAAAAAAGAAGCGAATAATATAGCTACTTTATTATGAAGGAGGGACGCATTTCTAAGCTAGAAAGTACGTGCAACAGTGTTCTGAAAACGCTTCAGGCCATCAGATTTTATTATCGTTGTGGCAAGCTCCAACAGCTTGCTTCGCCACAAAGCCATTTGTCCAAGTTTGGGAGTAAGCTAATTAAGTTTCGGAAGCAACCGAACATGCTAATTTCGCCCCTGCACACACAGCTTGACCAGTGTATCGAGTCCGTGCATGCACCTACAGCTGTAGCATCTTTCTCTAATCAAGCCGCCGCGGTGGCTCAGTGCTTATCTGAAAGAAAAAAAAGCTGCGTCTTTGCTTGCAATATTTTGAGTTATATGTGCATGCCTACTTTCCTCTTGTTGATGTCGACTGACTGACTGCGTCTTAAGCAGGACGCGGTTTTAACGAATTGTGGCGAAAATCAACCGACGCCGGGCTCTGAAACGGTGACGTTTAAAACCGCGGATGCGCATTGCACATTACAGTAAAGGAATCGAATTACACAGCTGGTCGAGGTTCTTGAGTGATTATACTGCAATGCACGAAGCTCCTGGCGTCGGCGCGAACGAAAGTTCGCACTGTCACAGAAGTTTGTCAACACACGTGCGCACTCACCGCAAAATAACCGCTCGCTACCCTACCAGATGAATTCGCGTCCACCTGGGAATAAAATAGCCATGATAATGCGTGATGCTTGAACTGGTGCTTTAATGCGAGCATTAAAACGACAGCAGCACACGGTCACGGTTCGACTTTCCAACCCACTTTTGAGTGCCGATTATTGCGATCATCAGTGTCAGACTTCAAGCGAAGCTGAGGACGCGGTAGGAGTAAGCTGGCGCTTATTGAAAGCACCTACATTTGGTCAAAGATCAGCTGTGAAAACAACGCAGCAGCTGAAGCTTGCCAGTTGAAATTCCACTCGCAAGAAGAAAGTACGCATAGCAAACGATGCACCAGCTCGACGAGCTCGACCGAACCAAGATGGAAACCGGAAGTTGTGGGCGCGGTGTTGCCAGACCGCCCAGCAATTTCGCATATCGTCTATTAGTGCTGAGAAGCCCTGTGTTCCGGCCCAGTGGATCTTCTTGCATGGAATAGCTAGGAATGTGTGTGTGTGTGTGTGTGTGTGTGTGTGTGTGTGTGTGTGTGTGTGTGTGTGTGCGCGTGCGTGTGTGCGCGTGTGTGTGCGCGTGTGTGTGCGCGTGTGTGTGCGCGTGTGCGTGCGCGTGTGCGCGTGTACGTGTGCGTGTGCGCGCGCTCGTGTGTGTGTGTGTGTGTGTGTGTGTGTGTGTGTGTGTGTGTGTGTGTGTGTGTGTGTGTGTGTGGTTTGGTTTGGTTTATAGGGTTTAACGTCCCAAAGCGACTAAGGCTATGAGAGACGCCGTAGTGGAGGGCTCCGGAAATTTCGACCACCTGGGGTTCTTTAATGTGCACTGACATCGCACAGTGCACGGGCCTCTAGAATTTCTCCTCCAAAGAAATTCAACCGCCGCGGCCGGGATCGGTGTGTGTGTGTGTGTGTGTGTGCGCGCGTGCGCGTGCGTGCGCGTGCGTGCGTGCGTGCGTGTGCGTGCGTGTGTGCGCGTGTGTGCGCGTGTGCGTGTCTGCGCGTGTGTGCGCGCGTGCGTGTGTGCGTGCGTGCGTGTGTGCGTGCGTGTGTGTGCGCGTGCGTGTGTGTGTGTGTGTTATTTTGTTGTGTTTTTGTGTTATTTTGTTGTGTTTTGGGCTCATCATTTTTGTCGGTGGTAATGAAGGCCAGAGTGCGGTGCTGTTCCGCGTGCCACTTGCCGCGTGTTTATATTTTGTTTTTCGCGCTCCTCCCCGCACTTCAAGGAGGGGCAACCGGTGAGAAATGTTGGCCGCTATCAATAAGCTTTATACAAGGAGGCAAAAGAAACAAGCGCGTTAGACACTATACATGAACTTACAACTTCGGATACAGCGTCAGCTCACCATGACTACCATGATTACACACATATTGGTCGATCCGTCATATATATGGACATACAAATTCTTCCGGAAATAAAATAGGTTGGAAAGCTGTTTTAATCACCAATCCAAAGAAAGTTGTTTTTTAATCACCAGCGTGAGGTTAATGTGTCCGGCAACAGCTTATCGCATATCGCTGATGCGTCGGCGTCATGAGTAATGGGTCACCGGAGACAGCGCTCTTTTGGCGGCCAGCGCAAACTCAAGCGCAAAAGACGCGATATATATTGAATAGGAGACCAAGAGAGAAGATGTGAGGTGTAACTATCTTTGTTTGTTATATTATTTTCGGCAAAGGAAGCAGCGTCACCGATGTCGAATATTAATGGCATCAATGTATTGAAGAAGTTTGTAAAACTCTTAGCCCCAAATATTTTCATTTTCCTGCTAATTCTTCAAAATTCCCTTAAAACTAAATAAGGTTTCCTTTTCTCGTAAGGCCCAATTTTAGACCCAAGCTTTTCTGAAAAATGTAAAATTGCCCGAAAAGAACATATCACGTCACTGCTTTAGCTGACTGACTCAAATGCTTATTTCCATAGGCAGATGAATAAATAAACTAGGAGAGACTTAGGATGCACTGCGGTGAAGTTTCACCGGTTTGAGTCGCATATAGCCTAACGCTAATGTACGCTCCTTTCAGACTTAAGGCGATCCAGTGAGCAGGCGGGATAGACCGCAAACCTTTTCCTGTGATGGCATCCCCTGCTCACAGGGTTCCCGACATCGTCTGCGCAGCTGTGCATTCCTCTAAGAGGTAAGTAACCCGTGGCAAACCTGAACGAGCGTAGCAGCTGTCAATCAGAGACCGCTGCTTCCTTGTCGAGAGGTTATACGTAACAAGTTGCAGCGTTTTTTCGCAGTTATAATTGCACGATTAAAAAAAAAATGTGCATCGTGCACGGTAACATGGGAGAAAAATAATTGAAGCAGGAAAAGTGGAAGCTCAGATTCCACCTTTCCTGCTCCAGTTGTTTTTGTTTACGTTGAGCGGACTCCGCAAGCATGCATGCCCCACGTCTTGACGGACACCAGATGTGGCGCAACGTAGCGACGAACGGTTCGTTCGGAGGTTCGGCAGCTCTTTTGAAAAGGGAACACTGCCAGACGAAGCGGGGTCAGGCGCTCACTCTGGACGAGGACAGATAAATGGAAGTTGTTGGCGACAGCGCGGCTAGCTGGTGTACGGTGATGGCGCCAAAGCTTGGAAGCCGGAACATCAACAGTTCTCAAGAAACGGGCTTGAGTAAGAGATGACGCCGGACAGAGCGAGTGCTGCCACAGTGACGGCCAGTTGAGTTATGCCACCAGCCGTACTCCAGGAGGTGTCTGCTGGGTCAGCAGTCGGCGGTAGTCCGACTCGCATTGGGACGCAGTTCGGCGCTTCCGGTTGTGGTTCGTGACGGTCGCGGCTCGCGTTTGGGACCGATAACTGCCCTAATTCCGAGAGCCGTCAGGGTCACCGGTCCTGGAAAGACCGGCGGACCCATGGAAGTGTTTTGCTGTGTTTTTTTTATCTTTTTTTTTTCTTTTTCTTTCATAGGAGAGAGAGTTTGTCTAATACTGGGGAAGTGTTGGGCGTGGCACGTAAACCAGTGAGCCAATCCGTCTGTGTGTCCATTCTCGGAATGTACTATTTTTGAAGTGAAACTGATGTCCATTTTACACTATGCATATTTGAGAGAGGGTTACGTGCCTTATGGAAATTGGAGGGCGGGCCACACAGCTGATAACCAATCTTATTAAGTGTTTGACATGACTGGATGCTGCCTAATGTGGGCCGGGCCCATAGGTCTTTAAAACTGGGTCCCGGAGCCCGGGAAAGGGGCTCTGCCCGTATAAAAATTGTCTATAGACAGTCTATAGACTTCTTATTGACTCTATTGACTTCCTATAGATATTGCTTTTGTCTATTCATTGTCTGTAGACTATCTACAGACAAAAGTCTACTAAAAGTGCATGGCCAGAAATCTATAGATTGTCTATAGACTGTCTATGGCATTTGTATTGCCTATAGACTTTTGTCAATAGACAGTCTATCGACTTTATAGACAGAACTCTATAGGCACTCTATAGACTGTCTAAACCTTTTTTTGTAAGGGTGGGCTACGGTCAGATGTCATGTATCTTCGGCTATGCCGAGTAGGGGCATCCCCTAGTGTTAGCCAGTTGCATGTTGTGCTCACTGCTCTACTTGTAAATATGTAAATCCATGTACATAAAGCAGCAGTTTATATCCCCTGCAAGTCCTCTGTTGTTGCCTGACATTATCTGCTAGGCCATCCCTGACGAGGCACCTCTGGTGCAAACAACGCCTTCAGCCTTCGAGTCAACAAGCCGTCTCCGACGGGGCACCCCTGGTGCAAGGAAGAAAAGAGGTACCTGAACTTTACTCAAAAGAAGAAAAAATTATGAGCTCTAGAAATCTGATGCCTGGTTTGTTTATGAAGTCAAACATTAAAAAACTGACCTCGTTTACTGTGTGATTGGCTAGCGGAATTGTGCAGGACAGCTCGGAACGTGACCCAGTGTTAACAACTGTTGTTTCTTTGTTGTAACCTTTACTATAGCTCTTGTAGCTAAATTAAAGCATGCCCGAGCTCATGAAGGTGATGCCTCATCAGGAACGCGATTCTTCTGAGGCTTGAGTATTCATGATTTTGGTCTCCCGCTTAGATGAGTCCAATTTATGAAAAACAGAGATTATAGCGTGACCATGTATTTCCCAAGAAATCAGTACAGCACGCTGAAAATTTTCATCTGAGCGCCGGCAGTTATTCGTCTTCCACAGCTTGCAACGACGGTGGAGTATGCGCCGACTGTACCTCCTTATTGGAATAGACACCATGCAGTTATCAGTGAATACGGGGCGCACACAGTAACTAAACTTACAGGTTAACGTGTCTGCAGAAGTTTAAGTTTTGTAAAGCCTAGCACTGTAGAGGAACATTAAAAGTGAGTGAAATGGATACCGTCGGATCGCTGCAGCCTTTCTCCCCACGTGTTAAACTGCCATCTTCTCATCTTCAACTTTCATCCGTGCGCGGTATATAGTCTGAATGCAAGAGCACGCGTGAACTTTCCAATTCGTGGCTGGTTTTCTGCTACCGCCTACACACGCAACAGCATGAGGGCACTTGGATGAGCGAGTGTCTGAGCGTATTGCCGGTCCTTCTGGAGACTACACTTGGTGACAGGTCCAAACTTACGCCTTCTCACACTGAACACTAGTAATACCCGACACTCCACACAGCCACTTGAAGCACATATGAGGAGAAAGCTAACTTCATCACATGACTTAGCTATGCCAAGACAGTTACACTCGAGAAGTGATAGGCTATGCTGTTCAACTCGGACCACACCGTCCAGACAAGGATAATGGACAAGGCCTGGGCTGCAGCAGAGGCCCCATCGATATCGTCTAGCACCCAACCACGACGAAGATTCCCAATAAAGTTTTCTTTCCCTCTCTCTCTCTTTGTACGCTTTATGGCACCTGCTGAAACGCTTGAACAAACTTGACGTCTCATTTCAAGAAATTGGACAATATCCCCAATGATTTCAAAGAATTCGAAAACAAGCCAAGCAGCCTTTCCCCCTCGTTTGCGCAACGCAAACAAGATATCCGTAGCTCACACGCTTTAATGTCACTGCGCAAAGAGGGCGTCACGAGTCAGTGCACTCACGAAATTGGAGCCCGTATGCTAACGCATTCTCCTCCGCGTCAACTGCCCTGATATCCGCGAATTTAAATGTGGGGAGGCTGCGTAACACACTATAGCATAGTCCTGTAACTTATTCTGCTGCAGGTCAGACTCTTCCATGCACCTCTGACAGGAACCTTTCTCTTTTTTATTCAACCTTTATGCCGAAAATATTTATGCCTTGAAATCCGCTCTTCGTCAGTTTTAACTAGAATTACCCTAAGTGTCTTTCTCGAGGTAAATTGTTCCAGTATTATCTTATACATCATTTTTTGACTTATTTATCATGTTTCTCATTATACTATTAGGTGCGCAATCATTTTCATTCCAGCAAAACTGCTTGTAACGTTTTCCATGTTTCACTCACCGCTCCCTATTGATGGTAATGACTGTATAATTTTTGCAACTGCCGATTGTATATATTAGTGCGGGAGCACTAATCCAGTGGTTCTGACTCGAGCAAAATCGTCTATAACGTTTGCTTTGTCTGTCCGAGAGCAACCCACAAATTCCACCGGTGGCAGCACCTGCCATCCTAGGGCAGTGGCTCGGGAAGAGCAATTTGGATTGGTGGCAGCACCTGCCATCCTAGGGCAGTGGCTCGGGAAGAGCAATTTGGATTGGTGGCAGCACCTGCCATCCTAGGGCAGTGGCTCGGGAAGAGCAATTTGGATTGGTGGCAGCACCTGCCATCCTAGGGCAGTGGCTCGGGAAGAGCAATTTGGATTGGTGGCAGCACCTGCCATCCTAGGGCAGTGGCTCGGGAAGAGCAATTTGGATTGGTGGCAGCACCTGCCATCCTAGGGCAGTGGCTCGGGAAGAGCAATTTGGATTGGTGGCAGCACCTGCCATCCTAGGGCAGTGGCTCGGGAAGAGCAATTTGGATTGGTGGCAGCACCTGCCATCCTAGGGCAGTGGCTCGGGAAGAGCAATTTGGATTGGTGGCAGCACCTGCCATCCTAGGGCAGTGGCTCGGGAAGAGCAATTTGGATTGGTGGCAGCACCTGCCATCCTAGGGCAGTGGCTCGGGAAGAGCAATTTGGATTGGTGGCAGCACCTGCCATCGCAGGGCAGTGGCGCACCGCTTAAGCGCCACACCACTGCGCCAGGAGTGGTGTGAGGACTCCCAGGGATCTATGAACGTAAAGTAGAGAAAGCCCAATTCTGCATACATGGATATGCCGTGCTTTCGCATTTTATAGGAACCGTGTAAATATTCTCTCTCATTTTTTTTCAATTGCCTTTACAGGAAGTCCCGTTCACAGTTTCTGACTTTAATTGGGACCTCCTTCTGTATTCCAGTGTTTTTCTAACCTGTAACCTCCAACATGCAATAAACGAAATTTCGAACTTCAAATACTTAAATATTTTTGAGCGCAAGAAAATGTAAAACGGCGCCATTTAATAGATTAGGCTTTTGATAATTGATGTGTTTGTAAGGATAATTTGTTCTAACAGGCTGTCTAGCAAGCTATTGTTTTGGTGTATTTTTTTTACTGTTCCATGTTTTCCATTTCTGTTTCAGTCAAAATTCCCAGAGCATTGAAAAGCGGGAAACCATAGTGACATTTTGTGATAACGGACTCTGATATGACACATTCACAGCAAAAAAAAAATATTTACTGAAAGTGCAAAAGTTGCAGTGAAAACAGATTTACTCTTCCCGTTTGAGGAAGCTGATTTTTCATAAAGGAAGTTCAGCTTTAGGCTGCGACTTACGTCGCAATCGCTGCTCTTCTTCCACCTCTAATATCGGTGGCTACCCTTTCCGTTTTCTTCCAAGCATGTGATGTTTTCACTAAGCGTGGGCGAATACCCTTTTTCTTTTGAAGTAGAACAAAGTAATAAAAATTGGCTGCGAATAGAATCGAATACCTTAGAGTAGTTGAAATATTGAGAGACAGACAGTTTAAATTAGAAGAGAAGTGCATGTGTTTCCACAAAAAGCTGTAATGAGCAGAAACAGAACATCCACACAAATATTTTGCTCCTCCCTCTCAAGTTTTTTGCACATTCGGGCACCACATAAAATATCTAGACAGGGCACAGTTTATGCCAGGCGATACCATGTTCACTGGGAAGAGTTATTACATTATGAAAATGTTCACATGGCAGGGTGCTTCTGAATATTGCATCAAGCATTGTTAGCTGCCCAACATATTCTCCAAGTATACAGACGGTCTTCTCGTAACAGTTCAGACAGAACAGACGTCCCTGTAGGGAGCGATGAGGCTATATGCCCTCAGTCGCGGATCAGGTCAACTTTCGAGAGGCACAGGGCGGCGCACTGCTGACAAACGCAGAGCATAACTCGCAAAACGAAAGAGCAACAGCCTTAGCTGCACCTAGGAATCAGTGCAGGGATTTTGGCAGCAGATTTTGTTTTCCGTGCACCAACAGTGACTGACAAATTTGAGCTCTTAGGTTTGGGAGTTTGTTAAAATTACGCTTAAAAAATTTTTCTGCTGCTTTATTGCTTCGCACGAACGGTTGCATCCGATTGAATTACGAGGGCTTTCCCAAGAGCAGCAGGCAGCTTTAATTTCAGAAACTTTAGAGAAATTTCCTAAAGTACACACTCCACATGCGTATAGAGGCATATGTTATACTCATAGTATTGCCATAAATTTTGCCTTCGGGCTTTCAACAAGACAGCCTTCAAGAAGAGGACATGGGCTGGTTGATTAACTGATAGTAGAAAGGATTTTTCCCACCTTTTCACTGAAGGCAACTATTGTTCATTGTGATGCCCCTTTTGACAGCAGAATTGCCATGCATAAGCATGGGGATTTTCACAAAAGTAAGCCTTTTATAATGACGGAATCATAGCTTGAACCACATATCAACTTGAATCTGGCTCTTGTTTCTGCATTGCCTACAAGATTGATGCAGCCTGAAAGCAAGGTTACCGGAACGACCTTGATACCACGGTACACTATAAACAAAGTTGTAACAAGAGAGTAATCTGCCCTCTAGCACACGCCAAGGCAGCACATGTGATTGGCCCAATACTGGAAGCGTATTGGCAAAGGCCGGTCCTGCAAAGGACCAGAGTGAAACCATGCATTTGTAGTATTGGGCCGATTACCTGTGTTGCTTGGGGGAGAGTGCGCTAGAGGACAGATTACTCCATTGTTACACCTTTCTGTTTAGAGTGTACCATGGCATCAGTCTTTCCGGTAACCTAACTTTCAGGCCGCATCAATCTCGTAGGCAATGCAGAAAGAAGAACCAATAGGGTCAAGTTGATCTGTAGTTCGAGCTATGATCGTGTAAAAAGGGAGTAATCTGTCCTCTAACACACTCCCTTTTGTAAAAGAGAATCCGCTAGAGGACAGATTACTCCATTGTTACACCTTTCTGTTTAGAGTGTACCATGGCATCAAAGTCTTTCTGGTAACCTAGCTTTCAGGCCGCATCAATCTCGTAGGCAATGCGGAAAGAAGAACCAATAGGGTCAAGTTGATCTGTAGTTCGAGCTATGATCGTGTAAAAAGGGAGTAATCTGTCCTCTAACACACTCCCTTTTGTAAAAGAGAATGCGCTAGAGGACAGATTACTCCATTGTTACACCTTTCTGTTTAGAGTGTACCATGGCATCAAAGTCTTTCCGGTAACCTAGCTTTCAGGCCGCATCAATCTCGTAGGCAATGCAGAAAGAAGAACCAATAGGGTCAAGTTGATCTGTAGTTCGAGCTATGATCGTGTAAAAAGGGAGTAATCTGTCCTCAAACACACTCCCTTTTGTAAAAGAGAATGCGCTAGAGGACAGATTACTCCATTGTTACACCTTTCTGTTTAGAGTGTACCATGGCATCAAAGTCTTTCCGGTAACCTAGCTTTCAGGCCGCATCAATCTCGTAGGCAATGCAGAAAGAAGAACCAATAGGGTCAAGTTGACCTGTAGTTCGAGCTATGATCGTGTAAAAAGGGAGTAATCTGTCCTCTAACACACTCCCTTTTGTAAAAGAGAATGCGCTAGAGGACAGATTACTACATTGTTACACCTTTCTGTTTAGAGTGTACCATGGAATCAGTCTTTCCGATAACCTAGCTTTCAGGCCGCATCAATCTCGTAGGCAATGCAGAAAGAAGAACCAATAGGGTCAAGTTGATCTGTAGTTCGAGCTATGATCGTGTAAAAAGAGAGTAATCTGTCCTCTAACACACTCCCTTTTGTAAAAGAGAATGCGCTAGAGGACAGATTACTCCGTTTTACTCCCATGTAGGTGTTTTCTTGTTCAGAGTTTAGGGCAGCGTGGTGCCTGTAGCATGAGGAAACCGAAAGTTAATTCCACGCGGTTCCGGCTTATTCCTCGGCTTATTCAGCGTAGCTATACGTACACTGAGGCAAAGCGGCAGCCAGTACAAAACAAATCAGTAGATGCATTTCGTGCCAGCGAGAAAAAGACGACTAAAATGAATAGGATGTCACACCATATACGTGTTTGATGCAAAAAGATATGGTTTGCAACCTGATCGGACCGCATGCTGCACGCACTCACAGTTCTGCTGCAATTCATGGCGGGCCTTCGTGTTAATCTCGGTCGGCCATTTTTCCTGACCTCGTCATTTTTTTTTGGTGTCCCTGCCAATTCTCTCATCTTTTCGAGGGCATGAAATATCTGTGACAATTCCAGGTGTTCAAAGTCGCTGGGCACGCTGGGTAATCTAGGCAGTATGCGAGTCAGCAGTGACGTACCGCGTCTTGCAGAACGAGGATATTCACGCACTCTCGCCCTTTCCATGCGAGTACTGATATTGCTCACTTCGCTAACAATGATATCTCCATTGTAAGCTCAAGTTGCAGACGCAAGCTGTATATATCATTCAGACATCAACTCCTTCTCAACTCTTATCTTATATTGGGCAGCTGTCGGGGGCTTTCGTAGCTATATAGTCGACGTTTCTACAGGGTTCCGAACAAGAATGTGGCTCATACAAAGGAAACTCTTACTTTTTGATATGGTGTCCTAGGCGACGACCACTGAACAATCAAGCATGAGGAGGTCCTCGTCTTGAAGACGGACTAGCAGCCCACGTATGAAACGACACTTCACCTACATGCATAGGACGGAGCATTCCACATACTTTCCTCCCTCCTCAAACTTCATCGATACTTGAAATCATTTTCTTCTTGTGTCCGTGTTCTATACCGGATTTTCCGAACTTCCCTCAAAGCTACTCCAAGAAAAAGGCGGTGGAGAGTGGCGCAGTCCCGCAAATCTTATTTTGATGTGAAAGCTGCGACATGAAAGCCATAGCTCATGCTCAAGTATAAAACACAGGCCAATAATCGCTGTCATCTGCCTAACATGACAACGTTTCCTAATGTGATTTCTTCTTTGTCCTTATGGCGCTAGCTGACACTTGTCAGTGTCGGCACTATATCATAGCTTTAGGCTTGTCCTTTTTTTCAGTAACTCCATAGCGAAACAAAATTTGCTGCAGTTTAACTATACTGCTGAACTTGGTCAGAGAGAGCGAAAGCTATGGCATATCGGGCAACGCGCGGCTTGGCGTCTGTAACGTTGAGTGCGTTCCGGACAATGGACAGGCAGCGCACCCACCCTGCCTCCCTGGCAGGTTGCAGTTAACGGTTGATCGCGAGAGTTTGCTCACCCAATGAACGCTGCGGCATATTGCAGCAGTGCCGCGTGTCTGCCACATCATTGTCAGCGCTTACGCATGCAAGCCACACATCTCTCTCACTACACCATGTACCTCAAAGTGCGATTCAGGCGTCCACTGTCCCAGGGAGCCAATTATGCGCAATTCCTTCCCTTAAAATGATCGCAATGTAAAACATTGTCAACGCTAATGAGCACAATGAACGCCGACAGCCTATGGCTTCAGTGCCGCGTTTCTGCCACAACATTGTCAATGCCAACGCATGCAGCGCACATCTGTCACTATCGCCACCTAGCTTACAGCACGACTGAGGTGTCCACTGCCCCAGGGGGCCAGCTATGCGCCTTTCCTTTGCTTTCGAAGCTCCCGCTCTTCATCGGTTTCGTAGCTTAAGCGCGACTAAGGTGTTCAGTGTCCCAGGGGGCAGTTATGCACCTTGTCTTTCCTATGCTTTATCTGAAGGTCATTTGAAGGTCAAGATTGCGGCCGCCGCGAAACTAGCTTTATCTAGCGTAGTGAAGCTTTCGCTTCGATAGAACGTGTAAGTTTGCACTGCGTGTTGGCGACAAAATCCAGAGTAGCGTTAAAAAATTATTAATGTAAGCTTACCGGCTTAGCGCATTAATCAGCCAAAGCTGATTGGCATTAGCGGCTGGGTGGGGGTTCGGGGCATTCCTACTTGGAACGATAAAAGTTTGGATGTCCTCAGCAGGAGGGGCATCGCTCTGGGTATTTGGTTGTGTAGAAGGTGTGCCTGAGCGCGAGGCTGGGGACGGTGTTCAGCCTTCTTCCCCTTCCCAGTTGGAAGCCTCTCTTTCCAGCGCACACGTCACGGACTCCAGGGCCCGTTCGCACGAAGAAAATAGTCTGTAGTTCCAAGTGTTGTTTTATTCGCAGCCTAAACACACCATTCGGTTTTGAGGAAATTAAATCTGCATAACTGGCTCCGTGGGTCAATGGACACCTCACATTTTACCCCTCCTTTAACGGCAGCTGCCCGCACTGTAGAGCGGTGTCTTCTGACACCTATCACATGGTATGAGCCTGCCCCTCCAAACAGGCTATTCTCCCCATCCCCAACTCAACCCGGGAGGATTGGGAGGCGACCCTGCTCGGCTGACACGACTTACAGGCCCAACAAGCCTTAGCCGGGCACGCCCGGGCGGCAGCCACCACCACTGGGGTCCCATACTAGGGACCTAAGGATCGGTCCCTTACGGGCTGATCTAAACTACCTCCTGTCCCTTCCTGGTAAATATTTTCGCTACCACTACCACCTCAATCGTGCTTTGAGGTATACGCGTGGTGGAAAAACATGTTACACGGCAGCCCTCCCTAAATTGCTTCTACTAAATGGGTTGTGCAAAGCTATTACAGCTTCCGCAGTAAAAGCAAAAGGGGTGTGGTTGTACGACAGTCAAGTACAATCGCAATAGATAGCCTTTTACCGATGAAAAAGGTGTATGGTTTGCGCGATAACGAAAGGAGCACTCTACGCTATAGGGACGCCATAAACTGCTAGACAGAGGTGCACAGAATATTGGTAAACCCAGGATCGTTTTATCTTGGGGGAATCTCAACCGCCGTGCGTGCGTGCGTGTGACGGCACCAGACACCGCATACTGCGTGAATGAGACAGTGAGGGAAGTTACCAAACCTTGTTTCATACTGTAATTTAAAATTCCTTTTATAGTTGGCTCAAAAAAAAAATCCGTACTTTGGGCATTATATATTCTTGTAACAGTTAAGAAATGTCCAGCATTTTCCCCCTGCGTTACTTTGTACTCTTTTCATCAATTCTTGACTAACTAAGGTAAGTGCACGAATTTGCAACGTGCTAATAATTTGTTGATCGTGTTTGTGTTTTGTTTTCCGTGCTGTCGTGTTTTCTTTTCGCGAGGCGTTCGCAGCAGCCGCCGCAGACGAAGCGTGCCGCACTGCTCTCCCGTGTTCACCAACCTCCGGGTTGTTTCCATATCAACTAACTTCCCGTTGAGCATTCCTCTCTTAAGTGTGTCTTCAGCTACGTTGCCAATGTTTTGTATAATCCTTTTGAGATAAATTTATTTTTTGTGGTGCTTTTATTGCTGTTCTGTAACTTTTCTTGAAACAACTTTGCTTGCTTTCCATTTTGTTCATGTCGTTATCGCACTGCACTCTTCCGCCCAAGGCCTAAGACTAATGCCGGTAGTATATTGTAAATAATTAAATAAAACTAAGGCGTATAAGTAGAGGTCAGGCTTCCGGGCATAAACCGAGAAAATAACCTATAAAGGTACGCTGAATTCATTTTTTGAAATTCTGTTTTAAGCGAAAAGGTCAGTATTCTTGACATGTACGTTACAGCCATTTTGCTATTGAGCAAGAGTTGCACTCAGTCAAAGGAGAAAATTGACTGCATATGGAATAGGGTGGCTGTTTGGGCTTGTTGGTGGTACATAGCTTCAGAACACTGTAGCGCAGCCATAGACGAGGACAAAAATGAAAAAAGTTAAACCTAGACGAAGCTAACTGCGCCTAAAAATCCTCCACGCCATGTGAAGCTAGAGCATGCACTTCCCCTCTACACTCTGCACCAAGCAGAACACGTATATGTCAGCTCCATCCTTGCAGAGCCTTTATCGTTTCCAATTCATTCTCCCAGATGTTAACGCAGGCGCCAAACGTCCATGCCGCTCTTTCAGCAAGATTTCATAATCCTTTTCAAGAGAGCTTCGTACAAACCCATGAGCGTAGTGGTAATTCCCTTTCATTTTTAGCTGTGCGTTGGCTGTACGGCGTCTGAAACAATGGCGCGGAAATCGCGTTAGCCTTCGTTCACAGCGACGATGTATCTTGAATCGATGGATGTGGAGGAGCGCGTATGATTATCGGTTGGTTCCCCTCAGGAAGGTTGCAGGTGAGTGGGCTGAGCCACTCCTGTCTGCGAGATAGCAGTGGACGTACTTGAGTTCTTATCCAGCGCCGCGGAGAGAAAAAGAAAGTGGTCCCGCGGCCGCGAAGTCGACGATGAACATCGCTTCATGCCAGAGGCTTCTTCACCGTGCCGCACTTACACATTGCGAGCGCGAAGTTTTCAGTCGAGAATAAAATTTGAGGGCGATTGAGATTTTAAGAAATATTCTACGGTTCTGTCATTTAAGCGAACTTGCGTGCGTGTACCTCAGGCTATGACGTGTATATTTCGAAGGTGATTAAAGCTCATGTCTACTTGTAGTACACATAGCAAGCCACCGCTGTGCCTAAGTGGTTATGGCGCTCGGATGCTGACCCGAAATACTCTGGTTTGATCCCGGCCGCGGTGGTCGAATTTCGATGGAGGCAAAATTCTAGAGGCTCGTGTACTGTGCGATGTCAGTGCACGCTGAAGGACCCCAGGTGGTCGAAATTTCTGGAGCACTTCACTGTGGCGTCCCTCATGACCTGATTAGCTTTGGGACATTAAACCCTTATGAACCGAATCAAACCAAAACCGTATACATAGCGCAGATACCCCCACCCCCCCAACCCTTGCGCTTCATTTCAATCGTGCATGCATGGAATTCGAACCTTGGATACTACCCTCTTTTGCTACCACAAGTGTAAGGCCGACGAGCTCTGTACGAGATAGTACACCATAAAAACATATAAATCGATGGCTTGCTAGTGCATGCTTAGAAACAATAAAAACCTCTAAAAATACAGAACAGATAGCACAGTTAAAAGGCAATTTTTATGCAGCGAGCCCTCACGTATACAAGAGCGAGCACGACGAAGCGCACGCACAAGTTATTAGAGAGCATGCAACACTGCTCAATATCTTTCGAAAGAGCTGATATGTCATACACTTCAGCGCACAGCGATAGAACTCTGTCGAAGTTTTATTTCACATTTTCCTCAACAACGCTTATCCTTGCCAATTACTTATTCTGACCGTCCCTTCATCATTTAATGAGTAGTCCTTCACAATCACGAAAGTCGCCTCAAATAATAAAGAACGCGCAACACAGGTTACGCAGATGAACTTCAAAAACTGCGGGTATGGAATCTACCAGCGCGCAGCAGTGGATAGTTGTCCAGATTAATTTTGATGACATCCCCTTCAGCAACATTAAGCAATAGTCGCCTCACGTTGGCATAAAATGGCACGCACAGATTCTAAAGGTGCAACAATGATCATAGTCATTCAAAAGCGGTATACGCATGCATCTCCTGCTGGTGCATCGGTGGATCTCAGTACAGATTATGCTTGATGCCATGCGATTGACCAATTTTTAGCTTACCCAATACCAGATTTTGATCGACTGATTGCAATATCACTTACAGCAGTCCTAAAGACATCACAATCGCAGTTTGCTTCGCATTGTATCGAAAGGCACCGCGGGTTATACAGGGGCCACATATTACTCAAAGTAATTCAAAACTTCTGCTTTATGATCTCTGCACAGAGTATATCTGATGGCAGAACCCTCATCACCACTAAGAAAAACTTACTTCGCATTGTAATGAAATGGTACACACATGCCATTAAGGTGCCACACTGCTATTTCTCATTAATATGGTATGTTATCTCAGCCCGGCGTGAAACTGCGGATACATATGTATGGAAGAGCATCTTTGATGACATCCCCCTAAATTACGCACAGTATAATACCTGGTAGTTTAATTAATAGGTACGTGTAATTTTTGCATGTACCATTGCGCTTAATATATTTTCAGAAGTACGGTATCTGTTCTCCGTCCTGGGCACAGTGGTGCACAGTGGTGCTCCGTCCTGTACACGTTTGGTGACATTCCGCTCAATAGTGTCAAGTCATACTTGCCTTGCACTGTTAAACAAAGTGCACGCACAGGTTACACAGGTTTCCCGCTGCTCAATATATTTCAGAAGTATGGTAAATGTGTTCTTCGTCTGGCTCGTAGCGTGCATCTATATCCAGAGCATGTTTGATAACATCCCGATCAACAATGTCAAGTGATACTTGCCTCTGTAACCAAACTGCACGCACAGGTTATACACATTTTCCACGGCTCAATATTTTACAGAAGTATGGTAAACGTGTTCTTCGTCTGGCGCGTTGCGTGCATATACGTCTACACCATGTTTGATGAAATCCCGCTCAACAGTGTCAAGTGATACTTGCCTCGGACTGTAAGCAAAGTACACGAGCAGGTTATACAGGCTTTCCGCTGCTCAATATTTTCAGAAGTATGTTAAATGTGTTCTTTGTCTGGCACGTTGCGTGCATCTATGTCCAGAGCACGTTTGATGGCATCCTGCTCAACAATGTCAAGTGATACTTTCCTCGCACTGTATACCAAACTGTGCGCGCAGGTTATACAGGTTTTCTGCTGCTCAATAATTTCCAGAAATGTGTTAAAAGTGTTCTTCGTCTGGCACTTTGTGTGCATTTATCTCCAGAGCATGCTTGCTGATATCCCACTCAACAATGTCAAGCGATACTTGCCTCGCTCTCTAACCAAAGTGCGCGCACCGGTTATGCAAATTTCCCACTGCTCAATATATTTCACAAGTCTGGTAAAAGTGTTCTTCGTCTGGCGCTTTCTGTACTTCTATGTCCACAGCGTATTTCATGACATCTCGCTCAACAATGTCAAGCGATACTTGCCTCACACTGTAACCAAAGTGTGCGCACAGGTTATGCAAATTTCCCACTGCTCAATATTTTTCACAAGTATGGTAAATGTGTTCTTCTTCTGGCATGTTGCGTGCACCTATGTCCATAGCAGATTTGATGATGCATCCCGCTCAACAATGTCAAGCGATACTTACCTCGCACTCTAACCAAAGTGCACGCGCAAGTTATGCAAAATTTCCCATTGCTAAATATTTTTCACAAGTATGGTGAATGTGTTCTTCTTCTGGCATGTTGCGTGCATCTATGGCCATAGCAGGTTTGATGATGCATCCCGCTCAACAATGTCAAGCGATACTTGCCTCACACTGTAACCAAAGTGTGCGCACAGGTTATGCAAATTTCCCACTGCTCAATATTTTTCACAAGTATGGTAAATGTTTTCTTCTTCTGGCATGTTGCGTGCATCTATGGCCATAGCAGGTTTGATGACATCCCGCTCAACAATGTCAAGCGATACTTGCCTCACACTGTAACCAAAGTGTGCGCACAGGTTATGCAAATTTCCCACCGCTCAATATTTTTCACAAGTATGGTGAATGTGTTCTTCTTCTGGCATGTTGCGTGCATCTATGGCCATAGCAGGTTTGATGATGCATCCCGCTCAACAATGTCAAGCGATACTTGTCTCGCACTCTAACCAAAGTGCACGCACAGGTTATGCAAATTTCCCACTGCTCAATATTTTTCAGAAGTGTGCATGTAAAAGTGTTCTTCGTCTGGCACTTTGTGTACTTCTCAACAATGTCAAGTGACACTTGCCTCGGACTATAAGCTAAGTGCACGCACAGGTTATACAGGTTTCCCACTCCTCAATATTTTTTAGAAGTATGGTATGAGTTTTCCCTCTGAGGTGAAGCGGTGGATCGATGTCCAGAGCATGCTTGGTGACATCCCACTCAACAACGCCTAGTACTTACCTTGCGCAGTGTAACCAAAGTGCACGCACAAATCATACTAGTTTCCCACTGCTAAGTATTTTTCGGAAGTATGGCACGTGATCCCCATCTGGCGCGCTGTGTGCATCTAAGTCCAGAGCCTGTTTGATGACGTCGCCTTGAACAACGCTAAGGAATAGCCGCCTCACACAGTAATGAAGGGACATGCACAGGCTATTCATGTGCAACGCTGTTCAATATCTGTCAGAACTGCTTGAGTGTGATCTCCTGGTGCGCAGCTGTGGATATGTGTCCTGACAATGCTTTATGACTTCTGTCTTAACAATCTTTAGCTTACCTCTGCCTGTATTCTGATCGACTTGCTGCAAGGTCGTTTAATGAGCCTCTATAGAAACGTTGCAATCTCAATATAATTGCTTCGCTCTGTAAGTATAAGGGCACGCCCAGGTTATACAGGTGTAGCGCGAACCCATGCGAAACAAAAATTCATACGAAACAAAAGCTTGCTCACAGTCGTTCATTCCCCGAGCATCAGCAGATTAGAACCAACTTCCCGGATCGACAGCCAGCATTCAAGACAACCTGCGCTTACGTGACTTCTTAGCTAACATTAGGTTCACAACAAATGTACTTATTATTCTCCGTTACCTTTGCTCACTTTTGTTTGTTTTTTTTTCTTGCGCTTGCAACTTATGCCGATTTATTTTACTGAATTCTATAAACAGGAATATGACACTTGTATGCTGAATTTTTGTTTTTGTTCTATTTGTATCGTTTATAACCACTCCCCTATGAATTTTTTTTTTTCTTCTATTTGTATCGTTTATAACCACTCCCCTATGAAATGCCTTCGGCCCTGAGGGTATCAATAATAAATAAGTAAACTCCTAAACATCTCTCGAAAGTTCTAACGTGTTATTTCCGTGTGTAGTGCACAGCAGTGCTTGGATCATGTCCAGAGCATGTTTGAGGACATCCCCCTCAACAACGCTCAGCAATGCTTTCCTCGCACAAGTTATTCGGGTGCAACGCTGTTCGATCACCTTAAAAGTGCTGTTATTGGGAATTTCCCGGCCACTATCGAGATTTTTTGATGGCACCTTCCGAAACAACCTAATCTTACTCCAAACCGTATTCAAATTGACGTGTTGCACTATCATTTAACCGTTTTTATAGTAAAGTACATGGTACACATGTCCACCACTTGCTTAAAGGGGCTGCGAAACACTGCCTGGGGAATACCGGCTATACTTCAGATGGGTTCTTTATGTCACACAGATGCTGACTTAAAAAGAATTACAGGAATCGATGCACAGGAACGGGAGTTATTCAGTGAAGAAATTTCAAAATACAAGCAAACAAAACGCTGCCCTCAACTCGATTTTGGCGGGGCTTCCCACTCCTATTTCGCTCTCCCAATGACGGCACCTGGCGCAACCAATCAAAACAGCCAGCCAGAGCACGTCGCGGAAGTTTGTACTCCATGGTTGCCTGCTCTCTGTAACTCGTTCTTGCTGAGACTGGCAGCGTTGTTTTCATGCCAGAGCGCCCCTGGTGGTGTATTTTTACTTTACTTGCTTTGCAGGGCTTTTATCTAAGACAAACAAATTGTTTTTGTTGATCTAATATAAAACGCAGACAGGTGACAAAATGTGTCTCTATTTATTCACACAATTTGCAGTATATTTACTGTTTGTCCGGTCATCAAGCTCGCGCCAGGTGATGTCATATCCGCTGCTAAAAACCCGCCACTGTGTGGCGACACCATCAGAGCCATGAAGTTGTTTTTGGGAGGACATTAAAATATTAAAAAACGGGATGTACGCGGTATTACCGACGCTAATAACACCATTATAACTCACTGTATGCAATAAACAGGCAAAACAGTTAACTAAGATTGTGTTTCTGGGCCCCTTTAAAGTGCCGACTTTAAAGGCCCCTTTATGTACCATATTTTTGCGCCCTGAAAACTACCGAGCTATCAAACAAACCATTCAGTGTGTTTTTATCATGCGCGCTAACTGGCGTCTATGCTATTATGTCGGTTTTTGCAAGGGCGTTGTTCGATGCAGTCGATTTTGGCTGGGAAAAAGAGTTCTGACAAATGTTTCATCTCTTAAGAAATTCATCCTTTTCCATCAGTGAATTTCTCAGTACATCAATGAATTCTAACTAAATTGCACGCAGAGATTATTCAGGCGTAACAGTCCTCAGTATTCTTCCAAAAGTTCATCTGTGAGATGTCTTTCCGACGCGCAGCGGTAGGTCTCTGATGGCATCTTCCTGAACAACGCAAAGCTTATCGCAATAATTTGTCTGGTCGACTTGTTGCGAAATCATTCCTGACTTTTTATTAAGCTTAAATAGGATTCTTGTTTTTATCGCGCACACCTGGCTATGCTCAACTGCGCATGTTTTCTTCCTCTCAGCTTCTGTTCGAGGCAAGAGCTTGTGCGTCACGTCTCCCGATCCTTGGCTGATCCTGCAATTTGGCATGCTGAGACCAGCATAGCAACAACTTGCTGCTAGCCTTGTTGGTGTTTGCTGCTGAATTGATTTTACCACAAATAAACTCGTAAGGAGGAAAAGAGAGAACGCATGCTTCCTTGTAACATGTTCGTGGTATTTTGTGACAGAAAATCTCCGACAGGATGTGTCTTCTCAAGTTCTCGTTCGTCACTATAACAAAGAAGCCTCGAAGATTTTTCCTTCGATGTATTTTGGCTATATCTGCATGCATGAATCTCAAGCATGTATATAGACTGATCAGGTGTCACCGCAGTGCATATCTGTCACATTTCGTCGAACCGTGGTTGTGACACGATATGCGAAATTTCTTGCTGAACAGTTTTCTCCACAACGAAACTCGTCGGGATTCTCGAGTCCACGTGCGAACGATAGAAGCATCTTGACATGCCTTTTCTGAGGTTAGTTAACGAACCTCATTTATATTTGCAAGCACTCTACGGCGACAGTGCAGTCCTTGCTGGCGGCGAATGCATGGGGCAGCGACCCCGGTAACCATGCAGCAAAAAATTGCCTCGTCGTGTCTGTCTCTCGGCTGCGCTGCGTAGCCAGTATTTCTGGTTTCAAGCGTGGTCTGCTCGTCATAATAGGATCGCCAAGAGTGACCGGGGGCTGCGGAGTCTCGGAAAAATTAACGGGTGACCTTATTCCTCATCATGCACATTCTGTACAAGATTAAGACAAAGAAGGGATAAGAGTTCAAGCTCGGGCCCAAACGTGAGACAAACTTTAATTGCCCAGTCGGCGCCCCCGACCTTAACTCGAAAAACAATGGCCCAGCACCGGTACTATACCCAACAGTTCTGGACGAAAACATTTTTGAACGGGATCCAGTTTATGAAGGCAATTTTTTTCATATATTGTAAGATTTCACTACAACAACCAATACATCCGCAGATCTTTCATCGGCAGGCTTGCACTTTTTTTCCCGTTAAAGTGTTTGCTGTCGTCAAAAGTGTTTCCCTATTTGTTTTCTATGCCGATCTTAACTGGTCGGTGCGAGTGGTGGAGACACTCTAAAAGAAATATTTGCCGCACACCAGAAGAATGGACCATTAACTTCAATATTTCCATGACAAGACCTTACAATATTCCAGTATTCAAAAGTTTTGTTCAAAAATGTTGTGCATGACGCGGGATCTTGAAACCAAACCCTCACCACCAAGTCTGTACCCGCGGGTCAAGCCCGAGAGAGAGAGGTTGCCAATATCGTGCACCGGTCCAAACAATTGCAGCATCCGAACCTTCAGGTTCGAGCCAAGCACGCAGTGACAATAATAATGATGGACAGCTGACGCCCAGACTACGAAGTGACGAAGAAATTCAGCCGATGACATTAGTATTGCCTCTTGGCTGATTATGCTAATAAATGCATATGTAGGAGGGGATGAACACAATACTCCCGCTTGACAGCTAACTTAAAAACAGGGGACTTCAATGTTTACTACAATTCGCACGCATCTGTACTGAAGCCTAACCATATTACTGTAATATTACCGAACATATAATTTAACGTAACTACCAAGTCGGAAGAAACCGTTGATTAAGTCTTTTTTATCGAAGTATTGCGCCCCTGAAAGTCTTGTAGAGACGCATAGTCTAGGCTGTCGTTGACGGTATTTACAAAGGACAATGAACAGCAATACGCTAAGGTCAGCATTGAAACTAGCTATTTGGACACCCCGTGAACATACCTCGCAGCCAGTGGAGGTCACGCTCTTTGTTTGCTTGCCCGGCTTCAGACAAGAACCGAATAAGTGCTGCGCGGCGACGAATGCTATTTGCGCCGCTCTCCACAACCAGAACAAAGTACATAAACTTGTATTTCATTCTGGCAGTTCTATGACATCACTTTCAAGCTTCTCTATTCGTCGAAAAGGTTGTCGTAATTTTTCCCTCACCCTCACACACCTTGCCTCAGGATTGCATAACACAACGCATCCCGCGTGCAAGTAAAGACCAGTAAGATGAACCTCGTGACTTCCCAAACAAGCTATCATTTTGGAGCTATCTGGAACCTCCTCCGCTTTCAGCGGCCCGCTCGGCAGAGCGATTTCTCCGATCTTCGAGCCAGTCAGCATATATACAAAGCTGAGAGTTATGTGCGTCACCGATACTCGCAAAGTATGAAAGTGCACCAAAGCCCGGCGCGAGCTCAGCCAAAACACCCTTTAGCCTATCTCCGTATGTCTGTGGGCCCTTTCACACTGGCATACAGACCATAAAAAAAAATGGGCCATAAAAAACGGGCAACCTGGACCACAAACTGCAATTCGAAATATTTTTGGGCTCCACGTATTCGCGCCAATGACTCGCCGGCGACAAGCGTGATTCTCACGACGTCCGCCGCTTGCTCTTTCTGCGTGCCTACACAGCAACGAGCTCTTGCAATTGAGTCAGGTGCATGCATGGAACCTCGTTCTGAACCTGCACAGTCAGCCTGCAGCGGCGCAGCTGTCGCTTGCTTACTTGTGTCTGCGGAAAAAAAGGAAGGCCTCGCGGTTCAGGTATACATTCCACTACCCGGTCATGCGAGCCGCAGAGATTCTGCCTTGAGTCTGTGTCATGTGGGGTCATGATACTTGGCATTGGCTATAGGGGCGCTCATGTCGGAGAGGGGGTTCAGTCCAACTATAGCTACCACTTGTTCGCCCCGGAGAGGGCAGAAAAAGTAAACAGGAGTGTCTTAGTTAAGTATTTGTTTACAGTTGTGGAGCCCGTGAATTCCTTGCTTACTATATGCGCTCTTCTTTCTCGAAATCGTTTTGCAATGCAAGTAAACCTCGACCATTATTGCAAGAGAGACAGAAAGGTGCGGCTATTTATTGCGCACCTAACGCTTGGCAGTCATGGGGGAGGGGGGTGATAACCTGGAGGTGACACGGCGTGGGCGAGGTAACTACGTATATACAATGATTAAAAGGAGTTTGGAGCCGAGTGAACATTAACCATATATGTTTTCAGTCACCTGGTATTACAAAATAAATATTTTCTGGTTCCTCTTTATAGACTACTTTTCATTTGTCAAAGGCAGACGCGGCGCTTTCCGACATGAGAAAAGAGAGGAGTACCATTTAGCAACAGAGAGTGTGACAGGCAACAATAAATCAAAAACAAGAGAAACACACATTATGAAGATATGTCGTGTGTCAGGTTGCGTTGTGGTTGTCACGCTTTTTGCTACGTGCGGCAAATAAATAGCTCGGGAACAAACTCTTCTTCCCGATCGCGGGGCTGTCGGATCCATTCACTATCAGTGCTGCAGTCTATATATCGGGAGAAATCGAGATAATCGATTCTGCTAGACACGTTACAGAAGCTATAGAGCTGCTCAATGGACTTCAGATTCTGTTCATTTGGTGCAAAACAGTGAAAGCGACTCTTTGCTGCAATGTCGATGCGAAAGAATACCGCTATACTTATTCGCCGCCGTGTATTCCAAACCCTGGCACAAGGTCCATGTACAATTTCCCGGAATTGTGCGGTCCGCTCGGCGGAACACTCGGTGGAAATACAAAGAGCTTTGCTAGTTTACTAATTCTCACGTTAAAATGCCTAGCGACGCCAAGGATACAGCTATCGAGGTTAAGGTTGCGCAAATATTCTATTCAGATCTGTTGAGATAGCCTCAAACTAACCCCAAGCAGCTTACCTGTATGGCGGGCAAAGCATTGTTAAACACGTCAACAATTCAAGGAGAAACACGCTGCGCTGCTTTATTCGTCGCCTTGGCACTCCTTTTTACACTAACTCGCCCAATGGTATATATAACCTCGCTAATGTGACGTAACATGCACTTATAAGACGATGCGGCATCTGCACGCTATAGCAACCATAGCAAGGAGTGGTTGTTGCCTAACAGTCTGGTAACCTCAACAGCCGAAAACAAGTAAAGAAGAGTGTGATCACTGAATCCGTTAGACTTTAGTTCAAACCACGACATCTTTCGCTTGTACAGTATACATTAGCTTAGCTTGGCTTCAGCTGGCCGGAATATGTATTCTGTCCAGGGTGAAGAATAAAAATTCAATTCACTGCAATAATTCCTGCCCTAATGCATCCTGCAGCCACCGGCGGAACTGCGTGCCCCACCAAGGAGGCAAATATGTACAGTCGGGAGCAGCATGACAGGGAACAAACTTTTTGCACAAAATCGTGAATTTTTTTTTGTTATTTCTCCACTAAACTTGCCAATGACTTTTGGATATAATGCACCAAAAGGAAAACTAGTCTGAAAATAGAAGGAACTGTGCTTGTCACGCACAATGTTGGAGTAACTTTCTTCAGTTCTGCATTCCCCACATATACATACGCTGAGGGTTTAACCTGACACAACACTAGTGTAAAAAGTGTAAATGCCAAACCTTAGCAAATGCCAAACCGTGAGACAAACCTTAGCGCTCGTGTATATATTCGATATATGGTACTGAAATATTCTGCCTAATCATGTCGTCGAAGAGCACATTGATTAAATAATTTATTGAATGCCACCACTACAGTTTTGCACATGCCACTCTGTAAAGCCTATAATCGACACCGTTTAAAGTGATGTCTGCAAAATAATGCAAAGAGCACGATTGTGGACCGCATCGAAAACTGTTTACTCAATAACTGACTGACTGAAAATGCTTTATTGCTTGAAAGGAGGGGATCGTCTACTCTGGCTTTGAAACACTGCAGGAGGGAATGTCAGAGGTCATGAGAGTCCTTCCTGTTGACGGCATGCACAGGCTGCCACATGAGAACGGGTGTTTTGAGTGACGTCGGGACAGCTGGCGTGCGTCTTTTGCGGTATGCGATCCGTGCGATAGGCGAACATTTGAACGGAACTGCGAATAGCTGCCGCTTTCGCACACGCCGCGCAACCGAAGGCTAACACCCACAGCAACACTCACGCGGCTAATTGCGGACAGAGCAGATGTCTTCACGAGATGGCAAGCTCATTAGTCCTGAAGCAATGGGACTTGACGAAAACGACGACAGTGCATAATAAAGGAAGCCTCTTATCGTCCAACACGCACCAAAGGAAGAGACCTGGCCCGCTCGCGCGACTCACGTGTGGGTTGCATTTGCGTCACGTGCAGCTCGCATGCGAATAACGCGCATGTCAGCGCTTTCTTGACAAATGGTGACCGACCACGCTGCAAGAGACCACGCCGCATCGGCCGCGCGCGCGCGCTGCCGCTCCGTCACACGCGGTTTCGCGCGCCCGCGCGGCGCATCCATCCTCCCGGTGCGGGCGGCGCCGCCATTGGCTGGGCGGCCGGCGGGGGGCGTGGCGCCGACCTATTTAAGCGCGCGCACGATGCCCACCTTCTCTCGGTGCGCCATGCTTTCCTCTCGGTGCTGTGCTGCGGCGGCGCTCGCGCTCGCGTCCTCCCTGGCCGTGTTGGTGGCCTCCGCCGCATCATCCCACGCCGGCGCCGAGCCAACGACGACAACGCCGGTCACCACGACCGACGCGGCCGCTAACTGTACGCGGTGCGGCGCGTTTACGACGCAGTCTCGTGCCGTGCGGCTTCAGGCTATCAAGGCGCAGATTCTGAGCAAGCTGGGCATGAAGCGGGCGCCCAACGTGACGCGCCGCGCGTTGCCGGGCATCCCTCCGCTGCACCGGCTGCTGGACCGCTACGACGCCGGCATGATGCAGGCCGACGCGCCCTTCGAGCCTGGGGAGCAGTACGATGACGACGACGACTTCCACATGGCTGCCGAGAAGATCATCACTTTCGGACAGCACGGTGAGCCGTCATGCTGCTTGCCCGCGCCACTTGCCAGCTGCTCCGCGCGGATCCCACAGTGTTGCCAAGAGTTCCTTGCCGCTTGCAGACGTACAGCCCTGCAAGATAACCACGAGTAGCGTCAGTGAACATATCGCTGCATTTCGCTGCGAACATCTGTATTCAGCCGCTCTAACTTCGGGGCGGAGACCGTCCGTTCATTTTTCCTCCCGAGCACGTGGTCACATCCTACAGTATGAGTGGAGTGAGCGTGCACAACGCGAATGGAATTCTGTGCAAATCACAGTCGAGAGTACTCGAGCGCGCAAGGTGCACCCAGACTACTACCCGGGCGTACGTAGAGTAGTAGAGCATTGCGGTGAAGCCCCAGTGCCGGGCGCCCTTTACAAACACGCTATACTTGCCGTTGGTTTCTACTGACAATTGCTTGGCACCCTGGTCCGTGTACGGCAGGTGTTCGCTGCTCTTGATTCTCAAGTGCATGCTTTCGTCCCTTCTTTCTCCACTCGGGCGGCCATCCGTAATCGCCTCACGAGTGTGTCCCTTCCGTGGCTGTATCAGTCGCCGAGTGCGGGTTCCCTCCGAGAAACATGATTCTCGCCCTCGCGCGTGCCTCCCTCTCTCGAGTCCTTTTTCTATTACTAGAAGACGTCCCGCGGATAAGCGGTGTTTACGCAATATAAGCTTACAGCTGTACTCAGCGGCCGGTCTTTATTTCGCAGCACGGTCGTTGGACGAAGATTGAGAGTATATATGTGTGTGTATATATAATATATATAATCACGACCGTCCTTCACACTCGCCTTGGCGCTACAAAAATCCCCCCTATCCTCCACATTTTAACTGGCACACTTTGCGTGTTTGTAGCCTCCACCGTTACCCCCCAATGTTCGCATCGAATTTGAGCGTATTCAAGTGCGAGCAATTTGAGCGACATTTTTCGCGCTCCGTAACAAGACTCATTCCTTCTCGATGAAACACGAGAGAGAAAAAAAAAAGGCGCTACGAATAATTCGCGCAGAGGATCACTGTGTAAAGCAAAAATAATAAAAGTATGGTTGTCAGTTTTACTGGGAGAGTAATAGTTGGTTGTATTAATATCGTACATTTCCATCCATATTGTTTGCACCTGCGTTGCACATAAGTATGCAGCTTTGTGGTACGGTTTGATAGAAAACAATTCAGCGCGTTCGCATACATTCCCACGAGCTTACAAGCATGTATTATTGTCCGATTGGAAACGTGTGCATCTTGGCTGGGTGCGACGACCTTTGCAATGCATGCGCATAACTTCGCTTCACCAATATGTATTTGCGTCCGGCGACGATGTGGATTCGATTCTGTGCACACACACGTCAAAAAGTTAAACGTGTACGGCATATAATAATTGGGCAGATCTATGTGTAAATTACGGTATTTTATAGTCTGTACGTTCCTTTTTTGTTCAACGAGACCCTGAGGCGCGATTTGTTTGCAGACTATTTTAAGCTTCTTTTAGTTAAGAAAAAAGTGAAGGAGGCAGGCATGCCACGTGAAATGCCGAGCTGCATTGCGCGTAGAACGCGGAAGCACATTCGGGCTCCCAGTGCCTCTCTCCCATTGTGTATTTATATATCGGGGAGGTTCCTTGTCTCTGTCTGGCCCGTTGTCTGGGATGCTTTTTTCCGCCCATTTTTGGCGCGCGCGATAACGGGGAGACAACGTTGCCTTATTCGCGACTTGCTTCTCTCTCCCTCCGCTCCTTGAATCGTTTTTTTTTTTTCGCGTTGTTCGAGGTATTGTTTACAGCTGTGGCAATCTTTCCCCTTGTCTGTTTTGTGCGTTTTTTTTTTCTTCTAAAAGATAACGTTCGTCCAAGTAAATTAATAACGAAACACAGGATTGGGTTTCATCTCCTGAAACCACAATCGCTTTTTTTTTTCGGTATAAAATTACGTTTTCTCGTGGTTTTACTCCTATATATAAGGCGTGAAAGGCATAGATTACCTGGTCCGTGGAGTCAACTGAGAAGGAAATGCTTGAATTGAAAAAAGTAATAAACCAGGACGGAAAATTTCTCCTTTTTTTTTATTGCTTGTGCTACATTTTTTATTAACTTTTATTCTTCATCACGTGGCATACATTTCTTGGCATAAAACATAGCGTATCGGACTTGCCTGCCGATCGACAGACATGGGTGCACCCTTTGGTATGGCTTTGCCTGTATACACTTCTGTATGACAGTGAAAACTTTCTCTGCACAGCGTACTGTGCGTGGCACAGGCCTGTGTCTTGGCTCTCTAGTAGTAGACTTGATAGTGCAATGCGGAAAAATTTAGCCTGTTTAATCTTTCAGTTAGAAGAAATTATTGCCACTGCGAACCGATTGCCTCGCCGAGTAGCCGATATTGGTGGGAAAAGGCTACGCTTGCGATCTGCGATCATCGCTACGCATGCTGATAAAAAAAAAAAAAGAGGACGCAAGCCTAGGAGGGTTTTGCGCTCTAGAGGGAGTTGTGGACAGTCGCGCTCAGCGCATTCTCAATTACGATGCTTCCTCCCTCCTTCTTCAGAGTTATTGCATTTGAATATATTGTGACGGACTAGAAGACGACGAAGCGGGCAGTGGCATGGGCAGGAGCGCTCGTGCTAGGCTCGTAGACATTAAATCATATCATCGCCATCGGTCATGCAGTACTTTCTTCATCGCTTGCCGTCACGTAACAATATTTACCTTGGTGCACATGCGAATACTTATATACACAATGGTCAGCAACAGCTTGAAAACTGGAGCCATGGGATCTTTTATTTACATCAGCTGCGTTCTATAAGCCCATTACAATATTGCTGATCATGACCGGAACGGAACAAAAGATGATCTTTAATGTCGGCATGTGCACAGTTGTAGTTCAAGCATTTGCGGTGGTATCTGCAGAATTCCATGGGCCGTATGCAACTGTTTTTGTCTTAATACCGTAATTTCCGGTATATAATCGGCAGGCTATACATGTTTAAAACCTGAAATTTTCCACTTCGCGGGCTGTCTTTAAGTGCGGACTACATACTGCATATTTTTTTCAGTATTGCATGAAATTTCTTGAACGTATTACATTACGATGTTTTGAGAAACTTGCACTGTGCCTGCGCGCGAATTTTTAGTCGCTCGTTGCACATCTTGCTCTGGCGAGCAGTGTACCGGGTGCGGACTGTATTCCGGAAATTGCAGTATTTCGAAGACAGTCCATGCTCAATCACGCATGCGTATGTTTGAGAAGTGCACTTGAGCTAATGACGGTATAGAACGCGATATGCGAGAAAAGCTGGTCTTTGGAACTAATGGCACTCCTCAGCAAAAAAAAAAAAAGATGCCGCAGTTCTCTCATCTGCCTGAACACCGGTGGTCTGTATACAGTTTGAGACCATCAATGACCACTGATATCTAAGTGGTCTAATTCGTATACATCCGATTTCTTCACTACTTTGGAATTCACCCTGTATCCCACTTTCGATCTTGCCAAACCCGTAAGTTGGCTTTTCCGAACAGCATGCGCGCGTTTTGAGTCCAGAAGATACTGGGTCGGCAGTCAAACTTTCTGCTCCAGATGTCATTGAAACGAATACACAGTGTGTTTGCTTTCGACGCCGGGATGATTCTGAAATAATCATTAAAGTGCCTGTGAGACGATTTTGAAAGTGGCTGAGAGCAGCAGTCCCCACCTTACCTCCTTGTCAGGCTAGGCAGTATTATATACTGTAACTAAAATACAGTGATTTAATTGCTTTTTCAATGGAATGAATCGCTTTTCGGCTCTAATCAGTTAGTAATGTTGCGAATTACTTTGCAGCCACAATTTCGTAGCAAAAGTAATTAATTACTTTCGAAATTACCTATTCTGAAAGCATTGCTTTTTGTGTCGCCAAAGCTTTGATCACGTGTATGCCCTGTAAAGCAACTCTAAATCAGGAACAACGAGCGGCAAGTCTGCGCTAGTCAAGGGGTCAGTAGATATGCAGTAGAATTCAGTAAGGTCGTACGTCCGATACCGCCGATGTCTGTTGCCGGGTTGCTGTCGCTTATGAGAGAGATAGGCAGGATCGCGAACATCCTCCAAGCAGAGAGGCACTCTCGTGGTTACGTCGGCTAAACGCACTGCGATGCCCGGTCCCGATCGTCGCTATGTGTGTGTGGGGGAAGGGGGCGGGGGGGGGGGGGGGGGGGGGGTGACAAGTGGAAAAACGCATGGCAAGAGTTTTTCCAAGCGCCAGCTGCCAGAGTCGATTCCTGGGACCACCGAAGCAACCAATAACCTGCTTTGCAGGATTCAAACGGTGGAAACAGCTCTGGGCATGCAACTATGCGTTGGGTTCGCCGCCCGTTTCTGTCTTGAGCGCAGTGAAAAAGACGAGTTCTTGGCCATGAGCCTGTTTTAATTTTTTTGTTCACGTTTGCTCTATATTTACCGTGCTTTGGGCAAGAAGAGGAAGGGAGGGGGTTAGCTAGCTGGGGCGGAATTTTTAGGGACACAAATGTTTGTGTGACTCACGTCTAGAGAGAGAATTTGGCGCTTCTTTTACTGCATTTTCTGTGGTTCTTTCTATGGATGAAAAATAGACTAATTTAAGAGTAATCGCAATTCAGTGTCATTACTTTAATATCAGTAATTGTTCTAATTTACTTTTCCTAGACTTTTAAGTAATCGGTAATGCAATTTGTTTCCTTTTCAAATAATTTTGCCATCTATGCTCACTGTACATCTTTGCGTGCGAGCCGCTCTGAATGCATGGACTTCATTTGGATAGGGTTTTTTTATTGCTATCGAGAGGAATATCATGCCCAATGCGTTGCACAAAAATAAAAAAGACCAGCAATGTTTGCTGTTGCTGAATTCCGGCTTAGTCAGATTTGGTGATCACAGCTTGTGTTTATGCTGAACTGCGCGACTCGGTCCGGTGTAATTCCTGAACATATCCATTTTTTCTTTAAGCCTTACCTGAAAACCATGGAAGTTCTCCGGAATGTATAGCGTTGTCGTTGCATATGGTTAGCAACGTTAGCAGCAGTTTGGGTTGAGGCCCTGGTGGAATTTTTTCCAAGCATTTCAGCCGTGCAGAATTAAAGCCGGACGCCTGGCCGGGGTTGTTGCCCTTGGGAATGTGATGGGTCGTCGGCTGTACTCGAGGCATCACATGATCGCCTTCGGCCAACGAGAAAAAAAACGTTGCAGTTTGCACTTTTTGGCCAATGAGAACGTGCCATGTATACGGTCATGGGATCCTGGAGGTCAGTGGGACGGAGAGGAGTGATATAGCTATATGCCTGCCCCATCCTCACCCCGGAGCGAGCGAAATAATGCAGAAATGAAAGGCAGAAAAGAAAAATTAATGAGACACGATGTCGGGTTGTCTATACCTTGTACACGCGAGATAGAAGAAAAAAAAAACAAAGGCAACGAACAAGGAAGACGGAGAGATGAAACCAAAAGAAAAAAAAATCGGTTTGTGCGCTTTTGTGTCACTCATCAAAAAAAAAAAAACCCGGAGAGGGTGGGCGGCGTACAGAAAAGTGGGAAGATGCGCTCAGCGCATTTTCGTCTTATCTTTTCTCCTTTTTTTTTTTTAATGGAATTATACACCTACAACCGCTCGCTCCGCATATACAGGAGGGCGGGAAGTTCACCATCTGCTGTCCGGACGAATCGCGATACACAACGTAACTCAACCTGCGCCTTTTGACGTCATGGTGGACGCATTCCGGTTTCCGCATCTCCTGCCCATACTACTAAGCGGCTGTGACGGGAGCGTTGCTGGCGCGTTTCTATTCATCGGCGTTACACTTTCGCGACCGCGGGCGGAAAGTCAAATGCTTGTCGAGAGCTTTGGCGTTTTATCATGCGCGGCGGCGTTGCGAAAGAAGACGACACGAGTGCAACGAAGCGTTCACAGCGCCGTTGCGTAAAGAGGCAGGTTCGCGCGCGCGCGGGGCACCTGGATTGCGTTGATACAGGGACTGCATGCTAAGCGAAAGTGGTCGGGCCGTGATAGATAACTTGAGACCGATATACACGAGAAACGTGAAAAGTATATATGTGCGACTCCGGAGCCCCGCATGCATACGTAAGCCGCAGAGTCAACGAGGACGGAAGACGCCGAGGTATATATGGAAGCGCAAAGCTGGCTCGCTTAGAGGCCAGGTGGCGAAGAGACGAAAACGACTGCACAGCGTGTGCACGGACGTGGTCCACGTCGAAGTCGGGTACGCGTGCGCACCTCTGACCCGCATCATTTTTTTTTTTTTCTTATAGCTGTTCGTGACCTATACTATACACGCGCTCGTTATCTGTCCATTTTCCGCGGCGCACAACCTTCCGTATTCTGTGACGCTTGGATTTACTGCTGCTATAGCATTATTATTGCAGACCGCTTAATGCATTAGCTGCAACTTATCTTGGCAGCCTGCCTCAGCTGTGCCTCATGCACTTAGAGCTTATCTGGAACTGTTCTTTAGGCATTCATCGCTTCATGTGCGGTGTATTATTTTATTATGGGTGCACATTATAATAGTACATTCCTTATCAAGCTTGTATGCGAGGTGCAGACAATATAGTATTTTTTTAACTCATAATTGAGCCCCGCGGAGT
Organism: Amblyomma mixtum; assembly: GCF_055824585.1. Lineage (NCBI taxonomy): Eukaryota > Metazoa > Arthropoda > Arachnida > Ixodida > Ixodidae > Amblyomma > Amblyomma mixtum. The sequence continues at coordinate 58,725,443 of NC_143016.1, read as the reverse complement.
GTAGCGCAGAAATTATGGTATGCATGTACTTCGTTACAGTGCGGCCATATACGTGTTTTCTAGCTCAACAGTACGCAAGTGTACCGTGGAATCTCTTTAATGCGAACTCGCTTAACTCGAACTTCCGGTTAATTCGAAACGCCGCATGTGTATTTCAGTGCGGGAAAACATCTGATAATTTAAACGCATGAACGATGCAATCGTTAATTCGGACAGACCGCGAAGCGCGAGCAGACCCAGCCGGTGAAGCACGACAGCAAACAACGTCCGCGCACCAGGAACACGGCTAACGATCAGAAGACTGCCCAGCGTACGCACGTTGTCGGCCACCATCATGGCAAGTCGCGGCGTCCGTGACGTTCGTCGCTCCGTTCCATTTTCCCCAATCCGCTCTTTTTCCCGAGCAGCTGTCGCGGCGTTAATGAGCCGGGGAACTTTGGCGGTCGCGTGTTACCGGAGGCCGAGCGGCATAACGTAATGCCAGGCCCCGGTTGAGGCTGCTAGTCCCTATAATCTTCTGGGAACTGTGCTTGTCCTCCCTACTGAGCGGGCTCGCGAAAAGGTCTTACTGACGCGTTTCCGATGCGGTTACCTGCAAAACGCCGTGCAAAAAGTAGTGAGTGCTTCGTTCCGATCGAGGAGCTCCCTTTACTTCGAGCTCCGGTTAATTCGAACAACAAATATTCGCCCTCCTCCTCTGTAACACATTGCCATTCTGTGGCCTAACGGTTGTTCTGACCATCAAAAAGAAAAAGGCACGAAGAAGCCAGAAAGGTTTCGCAAGGGCTTCCTGCATATTGCAGGCGACGTGGACAGACTGCAGCAAATGCAGACGCGGAGCCCATGCGAGGATATATATGCCTTTAAAGGCTCGGGTGACAAGAGCTTTGCCCCCTGCAGACTTGGGTGCTGCGCGTGTAAGGTATCCACGCCTATCCATCAGTCCGCAGCGGAGCGAGAGAAGAAGCAAGCCAGTCAGGTTTCCTTCTTGCTCTTGTCGCGGGCCGCATACCTGCGCCGAGAAATTTCTCCCATCAGCGGAGGCGCCGGTCAGCTGCTGCAGCGTCCGGCGACCGTCGCGTCGCGCCACCGACGCCCCGGCCCGGCGTGGAATGTGCTCCCGTCTCCCGCGGAGCACGCCGCCGCTACCGAGGCAGCAGCAGCAGCAGCAGCCCGTGGCGTGCGCGCGCGTTTCTTCCGCGGCGCCAGGGAATATCGGCCCCGGCGTGTCTTTACCGGTTTCGACGCGGCCGGGTCGCGGCACACTATCGAGCCGGCCAGCGAGCTACTGCCGCCTGTGCTGCTGCGACGCGCTATTTGCATAGATTGCCCTTTTGATGGAAAGCGTGCTGCTGCGCGATGGCATGCGCCTGCACGTCTCCCCAGTAGTTATATATATAAATGTGCGGCCTGCACGTCCTTGCTGCTGCGGGGTGATGTGCATGCACGTGCGGCATGCCACGTAATACGTGAGTCGGCGAGAATGCGCTGTAGAATCCGGAAACTTGGCTGCACTGGGCGCGTTGAGGAGAGGGGGGGGGGGGGGGGCTAACCAACGAAGAACTTGCGCAACAACACTGAGTCCCTTTGCAGCGTGGTTTATTCTAGCGCAACATTGCTGAGACACCGGCAAGGTTGGTTCGTTTATGGGGCTTAACGTCCCAAAACGGCTCAGGCTATGAGGGAAGCCGTAGTGAAGGGCTCCGCAAATCTCGACCACCTGTCGTTCTTTAACGTGCACTGACATTGCATAATACACGGGCCTCTAGAATTTCGCCTCCATCGAAAATCGACCGCTCATTTCACGTACGCATATGCATTTGCGAACATATATATCTTAACAGCGGCCCGCGCCTTGGGTCGCTCGTCCGAGGAGTCGAATGTCTAACCATGCTCTAACTCCATGCGGGAAATTCCGCATGCGAATTCCGATTGCAGTTCTCCCGCATGCATGCGCGGTCAGGGAGCGCGGAACCGCGACCCGCGCACCTCTGTTGGTCATGCGCCGAGGTCACGGGGAAGGAAGGGACCGCGATGTGGTCGCGGACCCCTTCGCGGGTCATGACCCCGCGAAGGGCTGCGCATTTCTTTGGGCCAGGGCGCAGTGACCCCTTCGCGACAGGTCGAATGCCTCCGCATGCCGGCGATGCGAATAGAATCGCGCCTGATTCTTTTTGTCCACGACCGCATATGCATGCGCCGCTTTGCTCAGGCCTTCAGAACTCGCTTTCTTTTTGTACTTCTTCCGCCCACTGTATACAAGCAATGGAATGCAACCATTGGCTTTCCTCGTGCTGATTTTGCTCTCAAGGGTGCACCATTTCGCCTTCCCCGCGCGGCGAAAAATCCAGGTGTCCGGCTTTGTGGCAGCGATCCCTTTATGCCTCGGAGAATTGAAGCAGGCTACGCGCTCGCCCGGTGACCTGAAACACGATTCACGATGTATATGTGCTGTATATAGTACATATGCGCGCTCTGAACCTAGGCTTCGCGTCTGTAGTCTATGTAGGATATATATATATATATATATATATATATATATATATATATATATATATATATAATGGACATGCGTGGCGAATATATACCCCGCGATCGAGGTGGCGCAGCCATTCACGTGATTCGTCGAACCTCAGCACTTTGCCGTTGGGCTTGCAGGTAAACACTGCATGGGTCCGAAGTCCCGAATTCCCGGATATATTCAATCTTTAAACGTTTGGCGACTAGCAGCTGTTCTTAGCCCTGTGTGTGCGTGCGCTCGTGGATGAAGACGAGCTTGATTTGAGAGCCGGGGGCCGAATTCTTTTTAACATTTTTTCCCCCTTGTCGAATGCCTAACATGTACCAAATATGAAGAGCTCACATACACCGAGTATGTGCATGAGTACAGAAGATCCAGACTAGACTTCGCCGCCAAGCCGGAAACGGGATCAAGAATGTTTCTACAAAGGAAACCCAGTGGTACGTTCTGGGAGAGTCAGTGATTGTGGACTTCTGGCTATGCATGTAGCAGCTCGTCTATCAAAACCTCAATCCCTGTTTAATAGAGAAATCTGTTAACAGAAAGTTCTGACGGGGCAGGGGTAGCAGGGACCTGCTATCGCATGTCTACATTCGCTCATTCGTCAAAAGTAACCAGGCTGCACGTTTTTCTTCTCAGTAGTATATTAAAGCTATTGTGCCAGACCTCAAGCTCTAAATCTCTGTATGGTAAGAAGAACTCCTGATCTCACCTTCAAAGAACTTTTTGCTCTTTAGGGAAACTGTGAGGGCACTACTATACGAATGAGAAGCAAACCATGCAGCCTGGTTACTTTTGACAAAGACTGTACCTATATATATACGCTGAAAACTCCATTACTTTTCGTCGTTCTTTAGGCGAAGGAAGGTGACAACGCAATATATCCAGTCCCCAGCCTTTATTTCCCTCTCTTCGGCGTTATGCGTACAGTGATACGTCACAGATAGTACGACATCGCACGTCAACAACACGTCACGAGATGGCGCTACGTCACAAGAGGCGCCGTATAAGTAATGGCGCCATTCACACCGCAAGAAGTCCGCTATATGCAACTATATACACATTCTTACATAGATAGATGGCTTGCACGGACATCATAGTGGCCGTCATGTTTGAGACCAGAAGCGAGGCGAAAACCGAGGCGAGAACCGAAAACCGTACTCTTTTCTGCGCATCTCCCTCTGCTCCGCATTTACAGAAGCCGTGCACTGTTTGAACTGAACTCCATTATGGGGCCCGTGGCATCACATGGGCAACACATCCATATCGATGCCATATAGGGCGTTGGCATTCGGTTTTCCTGCATGTTCGCATATCCCATCTTCATTCTTGAGCTGTAAATGGTTTAGTTGCACTTCCCTATGCTGCATGCGCATTTTCTATGCTCATCTCCGTGTCATCGCAACCGCCCGACGTGCGCGGTCCTTATATATATATACGTATATATATCCACACGCGACGCGAACTGAGATGAATGCATTACTGAGAAGCAGGTGCGCTCGTCGAGTGCAAATTGCGGCGCCCAGCGCGAATGTGCTCCCCGCCATTCATGAAGCAGTGGAGGAAGAGAGAGCGTGGTGTCCTCTGGTGCGCGTCGCGCGGTTGTGCAAGGTGTGCCCCGCTGAGCGGCGCGTTGGCGCACTGGCCTTGTGCAAGAGCCCAGGGTGCGACGCCCCGCCAAGGTTACTCGATCGCCGCCTCCCGTGAGGAGCACCCTTTGCGCGCCCGGTCAGTGGCGCGCTTACGCCCGCATGCCCTTCTTCACAAAACTTCAACAGTGATAGAATATGTTTTAAACCGAGAAATACGGGATATGGTAAAATACGTTCTTGAAGGGAAAACCGAGTGCACGTTTGGTTTTGGCGCGTGTGCCATAGTGCGCCATGTGTTTAACAGCGTCCTTCGAGTTGCTTATAGCATTAGGCTTTTTTGAATACGTCCTGCATGCGATCGGAGACTGCTTGTTAGGGACGTGTTGCGCCACTGCTGAGTAGGGGTTAACAAATGCGACTGAGCGATGGAAAGATGGAATTGTATCCGTGACTAGATGGCCTCTAGAGACATTTTATTGGTTGCCCTTCTTCACAAAACTTCAACAGTGATAGAATATGTTTTAAACCGAGAAATACGGGATATGGTAAAATACGTTCTTGAAGGGAATACCGAGTGGACGCTTGGTTTTGGCGCGTGTGCCATAGTGCGCCATGTGTTTAACAGCGTCCTTCGAGTTGCTTATAGCATTAGGCCTTTTTGAATACGTCCTGCATGCGATCGGAGACTGCTTGTTAGGGACGTGTTGCGCCACTGCTGAGTAGGGGTTAACAAATGCGACTGAGCGATGGAAAGATGGAATTGTATCCGTGACTAGATGGCCTCTGGAGACATTTTATTGGTTGCCCTTCTTCACAAAACTTCAACAGTGATAGAATATGTTTTAAACCGAGAAATACGGGATATGGTAAAATACGTTCTTGAAGGGAAAAACCGAGTGCACGTTTGGTTTTGGCGCGTGTGCCATAGTGCGCCATGTGTTTAACAGCTTCCTTCGAGTTGCTTATAGCATTAGGCTTTTTTGCATACGTCCTGCATGCGATCGGAGACTGCTTGTTAGGGACGTGTTGCGCCACTGCTGAGTAGGGGTTAACAAATGCGACTGAACGATGGAAAGATGGAATTGTATCCGTGACTAGATGGCCTCTGGAGACATTTTAGTGGTTGCCCATACAAAGCATTTCATGCCCTCAAACCCACCTTTCCGAAAGAACCTTACTTCCTAGTCCGCGGACCGCCAATGTATGGTAGATATATTTCCACAGGTAACACTCGTCGGGCGAGCACATAGTCAAGAGAGTAGTGTGTTCTGGCTGGTCCAGATATGGCCGTGATGCTACAGTGACGTCATTGAGCCTCTTGTTACGACAGACATGCTACTATGCTGTGTGTGCGTGTAACCACACACACGCACGCACACACACACACGCGCATGCACACACGACGATTTCTCTGGAGGCATCTGAAAATGTCCTGTATACAGATGTCGGCGTAAAAAGCAATGCTTCCTCCAGCAGTATACTTTGTTCCTGGTCCTTGCAAAAGGAAGACCAAATCAGCCATGACACGCATATCAACTTGCGCAACAGCCGGGATGTGCACAGAAAGGCATGGCCGCCGGCGCACCTGACGCAGTCCGTTGCTTCACCAGGTGGTGCGCACACGCGATGCTCTGTAGAGCTTCTGAAAGCTCGGAGTCTCGCGTGTTCCGGGCCACAGCAGCCATCGTTCCTGTAAGTTTCAGATGGCCACCGTAGATAGCGCCCGCATCGTATACACACACGCAGCACGATGTGCATGCAGCTCGTATGTGGCGAGCCATTCATTCACTGGTGTGCGAGAAGGGAAGACGCTGTATGCGCGCCCGTAATGGGGCGTATATAACGGGTCGTGGCGGGAGGCGAGTGAGAAGAAGGCCACCAGCCGAGCGTGGCCATCTTCGTGCCACACGCCCAGCGATGCGAATCCATACCAGTTTCACATGCATGCATGTGAACCGCCGTGTACGGGCGCAACTCCGTGTGGCTGTCCTCGGAGAAAGTGAGCCAAAAGCCACCGGCACATCCAGGGAAAGACGAGCATTTTCGCGAGAATAAACTCCCCCGCGGATATAGCGAGCAGCGTCACGCCACTGCGCTGCCTGCTAACATTGTATACCGGAGCGACATGCATGCAAATGTCGACGACATGCTCTTCATTTTGAACAGCCAGAAGGCACGCTTTCGAAACTGCCGCGGCGGGTTTTTTTTTTTTTTTTTGCTTAAAAAAAATTTCGCAGTACGGAGGATCGAAATCGTCTTTAGAATTTTCGTTTACAACTAAAACCTGTCATTGGTAGCTCCTCCGCGAGGACTAACGGTCGTCGCGGAGGAGCTATCGATGGCCGGAGGAGCCGAGGCCGGCCACTGCGTGGTTGAAACGACCTCCGTGCTCCCCGATCCCATAACTACGTTGGTTCTGTCTGTCGACAAAGTTATTCGAACACCTGACATTCTGTCCGACCTGTGGCAAAGGACCCGCAAGGAGCAACCAGGATGAAGTATTAGCAAAGCAGCAATTATTTGGCACGTACTGTTCCTGTAGTAAGCCCGCCCAATTAAAGACACTACTACCGTATCTAATACCAACTAGTCCTACCTGCTGTTTTGCCAGCCCAGTTTCTTGCGAGTCTTTTTATGCACTTAAATATCGTTGCTAATACACTAGCCCGAATATGAGAGACTGGGACACTTTATTGCGACTTTTACGCACCTGCTGTGGCAACTATATGCGCATATTGGCACGACACGTTCAAGCTATTGATTAGAAACACTGCCACACTGCATACCTCGTGGGTGGATTTAGATGGAAAACATTTCAGCAAATGTACCGCTGCTGTGGGACTGCCCATAAATATGCTCCTGTGCTTTTCTGACAACTTGCTCAGCACGTGCAAAATTACACGTAACGGGCTTGCCTTCTTTCAACTATACAGTTAAGAGATGAGTGCCACTGGCTCATCGAAGCACACTAGGTTACCGGAATCCCGCAACAAAGAACGACTATGCTGATTCTGCACCACCTGGGGATCTTTAAAAATTCCAGGTGGGTCTTCTACACGGGTGCGGCTGGCCCACACCACGGGAGATGGTATACGGCCGCAGTAATCCATCAAAATACGTACGTTCAGGGACTCACTTTCTGTGCCCCCAACATTATGCACACGCGGAGGAGGTCGCCATCACTCGCCACTGCAGAACCAGACTCCAGGGTTCGACTCCCGGGAAGCCTGTCAAAATCTACAACAAGGGCGCATATCTCAACGCGCCGTCAAAATTTTACATAGATGCGAGTACCGGGATCGCCTGAACACACGTGTCGTCATCTGGACTCCAGCACATGCGGGACTAGAGGGAAACGAGGCTGCAGACGCTTTAGCCCGCGCGCTCAACCACCGGGCATCGCCTCGACACTCGACGCCTGAGGTATCAGAACCTAACCCGGCTATCACCTAGAAACAAATTATTCAATTTGATCAAACACTGCATAGTCGCTTTCATCCCCCTGCGAAAGGGCTAACCAAAAGCGAGGAGCGTTGGCTCCTTCGCTTATATAATAACACGGTATACTGTGCCCGGCAGTGCTGCAATATTTTAATCCGGCTTTTAACGGGGAGTGCCCGCGTTGTGGGTGCGCGTTCTCGGACGTGTACCACATGCATGGTGTGGGCATGCCCCTCTAACCCTGCTTACCCCCATTTCCCCTCACCTACCCGAGAGAGCTGGGAGGCTGCCCTGCTGGGCTGCTCTACCTCAGAGAGCCAAAGAGCCCTCGTCGCTAGGGCCCGAGCTGCCGCGGAAGCCAATGAACCTTAGGAACATAAACACTTGAGTGCAGTGGGGTCGTGCGGGGACCCTGGGGCGTGCCCCGAATTCCTGTTAAATTAGTTTTTCTCTCTCTCTCTCTCCCGGACTAGGGACCCTTCCTAGAATTTGTAAGGGGCTGGCCCTTAAGGCCAGTCCCCACTCTCATGTAAATAGTCTAAATAAATGTTTTCTACCACCACCACTACGGCACCTGTTTCTCTCTTTCTTCTTTCAGTCCATCCTTTTTTCCTTACGGCGCGGTTCGGGTGTCCACCGAGATATGGGAGACAGTCAGTGCCTCATTCCCTTTCCTCAAAACCAGTTTGATTATTTTTATTCTGCACAACATGACGCCGCACTCACAATCGTGCGCCTAACATCAGTCCAGTGACTGGTCATCGCCAAAGAGCGGCGATGCAGCGTATTGGAACGGAGCTGCAGCGCTCTTGGGCTTCTGCGGCGCGGGCACTGTTCGGGGCGGCGGCACGGATGATGGAGCTGCTGCGGCCGGCGGCGGGGTGGTTCCGGCGGGGTCGCGTGCCGAGTGGCTGCCGCCGGCGGCCAAGGTCACGGCCGTCCCTCCTGACCTTGAGGCGCCGCGCAGAGAGTGGAGGGGCCGGGCTGCGATACATGGTTTTGCTCCCCCATCACTTTTCGCGCGTTATCCCTCCCTCCTTTCCCGGCTACACCGCGCCACGGTCGCTCATGTGTGCCGCGGCTGCATAGGCCCTAATGCTGCTCGCTTACACACCTGTTCCGTCGTGCACGGCATGAAATTGAAGATGGCACCTTGTCACGCTATGCACTCTGCAGGTGTTACTATTCCAGCCTCGGTTGATTTATGTATATTCCATCGCGCGCTGAGAGCTTTCAGCGAAGAACAGAGCTTGCGCTCCTTCGAGCGCTTTATGCCATCTGCACGAGCGTCTGCGATAAGCGTTCGTTGCTCTTGCGTTTTCGCGTTTTGTATTACTTTGATCACCTTTGTAAAGCTGGGGTCCCAAGAGAGCTTCCGGTTGCGTCAGGTACACTAAGAGCTGTGAGTTTGTAATTGAGGATTGATATAGTAGTCAGCTTTTATCGCAGCTACATGCAAAAAAAACTTGTGTACGCCCTTGTTTGTATTTTATCTATGCCCGTCACAAGCACTTTATAGTCGAGCAGCGGTTGCCGCAAAAAATCTGCCTACTTCCTCCGCTCGGCGTGTGAGTAGTAATAGAAGGGAAAATGTGTTACCTCCGCCGTGACTGTTCAGCTGGAACCGCTGGCACATGAATTATCGGTTAGTGGGGATGGAGATGGAGTGGGGATGGAGATGAGTGGGCAAAACTGTGTGGCGGTCAGTCGGGAGTAGCCGTCCACGAGACACTAAGCCCCGCACAGCCTGAGGCGTATAGGTACTCATGAGGTTCCACTGACATGTGTATACATGGGTCTGCGGTGTCACTGCACACCGAGCGCCTGTAGGCACAGCACGCTCTTGCGGGCTTTGCTAATCACAGATGGTGACAATGGTGGTGGCATCTTTGACCCAACGCTTACGGCGGAAAGTGCATGGAGCTGGCAATTGAGATCGTCCTTTCTGCACAGCGCGTTATGCGAAGCTTGCCAGGCAATTCAGCGGAAAGTAGCTGTAGCAGTCGTTTATGAGTCTTACCGTCCGAGTCACTCAAGGAACACCGCTTTGCCATCGAGTGCGTGGAAAGAAAAACTGAAACCAGGAAACGCTGGCGTGGTGGATGACCGCTCAGTTTTCTTGCACCAAGCGGGCTTTGCCGATCGGAAGGCAGCGGGGAGAAGCGGGAGTAAGGGGGACCTCCGAGAATTCCTCCCGCCCGGGAATACAGGGAAGGTAGCCATTGTGTAGGGAAAGGGGGGTGGGAGGGTCGCGCACCAGGTGTCGGGGGGGCACAAGGCGGGCTTTGTGTGTGCGAAGCCGACCTGCCTTTCTTTTCTTCCTTGCGCGCGTACACATGGCAGCGGAGTCCTGCAGCTGCCAGAGGTTCGCTGTCGCATAATTTCCTTCGGATGCTGCTGCTGTTCCCCTCCCGGAGGGAAGTGGAGGACAAGCCTGCACACTTGACCTCGCGTTGCCTTCGGCCTGATAGAGAGCACTCTTCTTTCCCTGTCCACCCATAGAATATCGGTCCGCCGTGCAGCGGCTAGTTTACTCGACACAATACTGCCCCCAGCACGGGGGACAGGTTAGAGGCGACAAAGCTTGCCAGGGTGCGCGAGGTGTATACAAAGGGCGCGCTCATTTCCCTCGGTATTGAGCGCGGCACGACGTGAATGGGGTCAGTGGGAGACGCTTTTTACTGCTGCCTCGCGGACCTTGAGCTTGTCGGTCCATGGTTCTTTCTTTTTTTATCTCTCCTCCTTACTTATATACTCACGCTATGCATGGCAAAGGGTCAAGCTCTTCTCCTATGCGTCCAAAGGTTTTTAGAAAACAAAAAAGCGTATCCGTGGAGGGAAGCCTTGGTACCGCTTTTGTTAATAGGCTGCGACAGAGGGACGAAATGAGGGCGTAAATAAATAGGGACTTTTAGACTAGATGGGACCCTATTGATTAGGGGGATACGGGAATAGGGGGCGATAGGGGAATTGTCTGAACAATTGCGTTTTTTTGCAGCCGCACGAACATCAGCCTTGCCCGGATGACCCATGGAATTGCCACAGAATTTTGCTACGAAGAAAAAAAAAGAGAAAGATTTTGGTGCCCCTATAACGCCTTGCGCCGCGGTATAATGCATAGCAGCGGGTCTCCGCGCAACTGCAGTTTATATGCATAAATCTGTGGCAGCCTTTCTTGCCGACGCCGCGCGAAAACCTTGGAAATTGAGAGCGGCGACCGACTCTGAAACCCTCAATGATGCCGTCTCAGCATGTTATCATGCTTTCCGACTATACTCAGTCAACGACTCCGAGTTAGTTGTCGCCTTCCGTACCACAGGTACTGGATAATGAGGCTCGTGTCCTGTCGCGGACGCCAGCGGTGGAGCAATTGCCGACAGAAACCGCAAGGCTAACCCCACCTGTAGCTTACAGCATCTAGCTCAACTCAACTCAACCATAAGCAATTTTACACGCTAGTAACTCCGCCGTGAGTTTCACAGGTGCGTTTTCTTTGTCGCACAATGGCGCTCTCAATTAGAAAAGGCAAAAATCACTGGAAGCGTAGCTGGAAATGACACCAGTCACGAGAGAAAAGTAATGCTATTGTGCTGTAGTTAGCGTGACGCCACTGCCATCGCTGCAGAGCGAGCACTCTTCCATTGCATATGCACAGCAGCAGCAGTAAAGAAGGGCAATCATCGCCGTTCTCGAGAGTGGTGAACGCAGCGACTCAGCAGGCCCAAGACACTGCCGTGCGCGCAGCCGAACGTGCAGATGCTCTTCGCTGAGGCCAGACCGAGCATCGGCGTCAGATGAAAGCCGCCTATGCCCGCGAACGTCGGAAGCGACAGAGGCTCTAGCCGTACCTGGCCCGTCGACGGCCACGATGATGGAGCGTCGTAGTCGCCGCCTTCTCTAGCTAAGCGCAAATTGCCCACAGTCTACAGGACGTGCGCTCGGAGAACCGCGCCAGCTTTTCGCTGGAATAAGCCGTGTTATTCGGTTAGGATAAACGTTTGTATTTCTTTTTGTAAAGAGGGCTTGGCTGCGCGGCTTTAGTGCACTGCAGAAAACATACCTTTAAGTTGTGGGAGGGGAGGGAATGGTAAAGACGCAATGAGGGGGGGAGGGGGGCATAGTGAAAGAATGCAAAATCAATGCATCTACTTGTCTGCTTTGGTATAAGGACGGAAGCTTTTGCTGTAAGCGAGGAAGGGAACGGAAAAAAATTCGTAGACGATTAGGTTACTTCCTCATGCGAAATTTGAGCGCAGCTCATCAGCTGTTTCAGCTTTTCGATAGATTGAGGCAAATAATTCGAGCAAGACATGTATGTACAATTACAGATAACTTGTGAATGAACACAATCAACTCCGACGGCTTATGGCTTCAGTGTCTCGTTTCTGGCACAACGTTGTCAATGCCAACGCATGCCGCGCACATCTGTCATTACCGCCACTTAGCTTAAAACATGGTTGAGGTGTCCACTGTTCCAAAAGGGCAGTTATGCGCCTTCCCGCTGTTTTCCAAGCTCCCGCTCAATTGGTTTCGCAGCTTAAAGCGCGACTAAGGTGTCCACTGCATGGTTACAACGGACGACGACGACGGCGACGCCGCGAAACGCGGAAATGGGGGCCAAAGAGCTGCGCTCTAAAAGAAACGCAGGATGGGGGAAAGTAAAGGAATCGAAAACGGTATTGTGTCGGTTTCATTCCACCTCGCATAGTTAAAACTCTCACGAATGCCGCGACAGCTACAACAAGCGCAGCAAGAGAAGAAATGCACTGCGAATTGCGGCACCACATGAATGAGCTTCTCGAAATGATGATAGGCGGCAGCTTCTGAAGTTGTTCCTTTCCTTTCGACCATGACGTGTGCCAATGTCTCATCAACGAGTCTCATCAACGATTTAGACGAGTTAAGATCGGTTCAGCCGTCTGGCCTATATACCCAGCTCAAGTTCTTGAACACATACTAAACCATAAGCAAACGTTGCATACATTGAACGTTTGGTTTGGTTTATGGGGTTTTACGTCCCAAAGCGACTCAGGCTATGAGGCATGCCGTAGTGAAGGGCTCCGGAAATTTCGACCACCTGGGGTTCTTTAACGTGCACTGACATCGCGCAGTACACGGACCTCTAGAATTTCGCCTACATTCAAAAGTCAGCGCACACACATTTACTGCGATTAGTAATGGACTTGTCACGCTCTTCTCGCCCATAATTATTGTACACAGCAACATGCTTCCTTGTTTAACCAGGAAGAAATAAGTGCGTAATCCTGAGTCTTGAGATCTTATGCTTTGTAAAACCAAATACTTAACATCCAAACACATGTTTGTTATTACTTTACGAAATATCGCTTCCTGTTTCATATTGTAGATCCGCATGTTCGTCTTCTTTCCCTCGCTGCTGGAGAGTGTATAATGACCGGTCGGGTGATAACCTGAAGCGGGGTTTAATTTTGCGAAAAGACGACGAAGAAAATGAAATAAATATCCAGAGCGGGGCTGAAGCTACAGCCGTTGCTGTTGCTGTAGTTCCGAATAAGCGGCAGGTTCGTAAATGCCGCATGCTTCACAATGATCTTACATCTGATTCAATTGAGCGAGGGGTTTCGTAACTTTTTTTGTCTTACTTTCCTCTTCTTGCAAAAGAGCGGACCCTATGTGGCGTGGTTCTGGGTGCGAATTCCTGCGCGACAGCTGAGAGGCGGATGTGTGTATATACCGTTAGGTTCCTATGACAAGGAACGCATCCGTTATCGCCCCCTGCGCGCGTGTATGTACAGGGTCCGCCGCAACTGCAGCAGGCCGCTTGTGTATCAGCCGAGCGACGAGGTTGGGAGGGGGGGCACGTCAGCGGACCGCAGACAAAAGCAGCCAAGAAGAAGAGGCTCGCGGGGGCAGCGTGGTTGTCCGCTTATCCGCGCCGCCGCGCAGAGGCTGCAGTCACAACACGCTGATAGAGACCGGCACGCCGCGCGCACGCCGTCTTGCGACCCATTTGGCGCATTCCTCGGTGTCGCGCGGGAGGCTTAGAGCACTGCGCGTGCGGCGGTCGATACGGGCTGCCGGCCGTGTCCCCGAATACAGCAGCGCGGGCGCAAGGCTGCGAGCTATAAGTACGCGACTGTATGCACAACGACAGCAGGCGTCAAGCTCAGCCTGGTGGGCTCAAGGACTCACTACAGCATGCGTGCACAATTGCGCGTTCGGCCTCATATGCAGGGTGGTCCGTGTTTATCCATCCTGGTTGTAAAAGTTTCTCCTGCGCAAACTACTGGCTGTTTGGTCTCAAGCACAGACCACAGGGTAGCTTATGGTAGTCTGCGTTTTCCGATAAATAATTTAACGTCGAAACTTGCCTGGAGTCGGCGAAAAACTGCAGTCGAATTTTCGTCGAGGCAAAGGGAATGGCCGATTTGAAAGGCTGCGCCATCTGGCGAACTGTGAAGCAACCAATTTGCTTGCGTGGACACGGCCGGTCTCAGGACCGGCCGTGGCTTGGAACTGGGGCAGGTCTCGTGGTACCCCCAGATAGCGCTGCCTGTCAAATCCGTTGCTCCGCTCGACTCAACGAAAATTCTGCGCGCAGACGACTGCAGTTATTCGCCGATTCCGAACAACCCAGACAAGTTTCAGTGTTTAATTACTTATTCAGACTATCACAAGCTACCTTGTGGTCTGTGGTTGAGCCCAAATAGGTCAGTAGTTTGAGCAGGAGAATTTTGTGCAGTCCGGACAAATAAATACGGAACACCCTGTATATGAGAGACAAGTTGCGTGCTACTTGTGTGTGCAACCGTCTGTATGAGCGCGCGTGTTAGGAGTTCTTAGGCATCTTTTTGCCCGCTGTATGCTTGGGCGTATACGTTCGTCGCATTCAGATCAAATTTCATGCTCACGGTCAGATTGAATTCACTATCTTGTTCGGCATCAGGTTCGGACGATGTTCGCCTGAATTTGCTGAGAATGGGAGCTAAAAGCATTTCGTGCTGAAAGAAAAGAATGACACCGAGAATTTCTTTCTGACAAAGATCCTTCGTCGCAATTCGAGAACCTTCGAAGGCACGACGTGCTTCCGTTTGCGGCGCGCCGGTTCCTTCAGCATGCGCGCAACTGGATACCGTTCAAAAAGAGAGTTCTCGGCATCATGCATGTTCGGCCTCTGATGTGAAAGCGGTTTGATCTGAGTGCGACGGACAAAAGCCCGCCGCCAGTAGGGCGCAACCCAAGCTGCCGAGCAGCCTCATCGCTCAGGGTCAGAATACGCGGCGGCGCGCATGTCGACGAGAAGGTGAGAGAGCGTTTACACGCCATCAAGGTTGTGTTTGTGCGCGCCCCAGCCTGGGCCTAAACAGCGAACAGACGCGGCGCATCCACGACAGAAGAGTGCTTAGCGCCGCTAAGCAGTCTGTTTCGCAGGCCCATTATTAAGACGAAAGCCTTTAATATGGCTCATACTGTCGTCCGTTAACAAAGCGTGTCACACGCGCTTAACTCAAGAAATAAAAAGATAGAAGAAAACCACTGGTTGCTTCAGATAGAGGAGGAAAAAATGAACCTAGAAGCCAAGTTTGATGACTGTAGATTAACTAGTTAATTAATTATAGGCAAGAATGTCGAAATTGCGTCGAAATAACGCGAATACCGATATAGCCACGGGAACAGTGTGGCATCACATCCACCGGAAGTCGTCTCAGCATAGCGTCCTCGGCTTTCGCCTCTCAACACTTTAGTTGCCAAAGTGTCCTCGCAATTTTGTGGGTGTTAGAACGAACGCTGCCGCACGACTTCCAGGTCAACACTGTCGCCGTCGACAACTAAATAGGCTCCAATTTTTTTGTTGTTGTTGTTGCTGATGTTTAACGTTGAGCTCGATGTATGGCAATAGTTGAACTCTGACCATTGTTCTGATCTCTAAGGCCCTGTCGTAAGCCTCTGTGACGTCATAACGTCCCGTGGCCACCTTCTGGCCAGTTCATAATTAACTTGGTACGTTTGATGATTCCAGTTAGACTCCTTATCAAAAATCCGGGGTTCACTTAGGACCAGTCTCTGGGAGGTGAGCAGTCGTACGCATCGCCCGTTTACTGCGCTGCCAACTGCCATCGGCGCCATTAAATCTCTTCATTTCTAAACCGTGTCCACGTTTCGAGACGCCGGGAGCAGCTCGTTCGGATGCCGCAGCTGGCGTGACAGTAAGCTGAATCTGAGTTTAGAGCCCATCTGAGCCACAGAATTTGGCTCATATGGTCACCTTTGGGAATTTGGCGAGGGATCAAAGCGGCTTGACAATGAATTTCTCCCTTTTCTCCTCCCAACTGTCATGGCAGCGCGAGAAGAACCTGGCAAAAGACCCTGCGCCTTTGAGTGTGCGCATTGAGGCTATCGCCTTTCCTTCTGGCGCGTCTGAGGATGTGTGCCCATTCATCACGCCTGCTTGACGTTCGTTTATTCACGTGACTGCGCAACCGTTGCGTTGGAACTATAGCGTCGTGGGGTGGGATCAGTGGTCCGACTCGCGCAATCTCACGCTGGCTCGCAGCTATGTACCGCTCCCCGGCCTCCTCCGCGCCTCTGCAGATCCGCATAGGTGCGCTGCACGATGCCGCAATACTGTGCTCGTTAAAGCTGAGTTGTTTCAACGCGTCAAAGCGGCACCGTGCAGCGTCACCTCCTCTGGGGATCCGCTGAGGTGTACTGCACGGAGCCGCTTTGACGCCTTGGAACGAAATCAGCTTTCAGGCCGGCTGTACTCGGTTGCCATGCAGCAATAGGAGGAATCTCGGAGAACGCGGAAAAGCCACTTTATTTAGCACATCTATATCGGACGTGGCGTTCTGCCATGGCCATGTTGCATGCATGCGCCTTTTGGACTCTAGCCTGGCCCGCACACTGTTGTCGCTATAGCCGTTTTTGTCATGGTGCCGCGCGGGGACACGCAGTGGAAGCTGACGTTTTATGCTTACCCGAGCCGAAAGTGCGCCTACAGAACGTGTAGTGGTCGATCACTGGCAGTCAGAAAGGGTGGAGCTGATGACGACGATGATTGTGTTTATTAGTGAGCGCCATAGCTAAATTGTAGGTTACCGCAAGGTGTGGTAAAAAACAGCGTTTTTCCAAGCATTTAATTCACCCCAAAGAAAGCCGCTCAAGCAGCCAGGGGAAGCTTGTATCCGCCGTAATCGGTTGAATGCATACCTGGCGGCACTGAGGGTCGAACCTCGCACCTCCCTCATGCGAGGCGGACGCTCAAACTACTAGGTCAACCCTGCTGGGCGATGACGCCGACTTAGTGACGCCGACTTAGTAGACCCCGCACCTCAGCGAATACGCAGGGCAGAGCTAAGTGCGGAACCCATTGAGACGTTCCTCTTCGTCTTTCTCAACTTGACGGCTCGGGTTCGATGTGTATGATGATGTAAAGAGGAAGCGTGCAATTACGTTGAGCTGCTTTCCGACGAAGCTGATACCATGCACAGTGATATCGATTATACGTCGCGCTGCAATGGCGGTGCCGCTGTATTGTGATGCGGAATATGCTGTGCATTGGTTTGGTTTGGTTTATGAGGTTTAACGTCCCAAAGCGACTAAGGAGACGCCGTAGTGGAGGGCTCCGGAAATTTCGACCACCTGGGGTTCTTTAACGTGCGCTGACATCGCACAGTACACGGGCCTCTAGAATTTCTCCTCCAAAGAAATTCAACCGCCAGGGCCGGGATCGAACCCGCGTCTTTCGGGTCAGCAGCCGAGCACCATAACCTCTGAGCCACCGCGGCGGCACGGGCAGTGCATTAAAAAAATCGGCAAATGTATGCACTAAATAGGAAGAAATAACATTCGACCTGTGATACGATATGGGCACAAAGGGAGAAAATGCGGTCCGCTCTTGTTTTCATCTGTCTTCCTTTAAAAGCAGCCATTAGGCATTGATTGCGAGCTCAAGACAGGTGATTATTGTGCACATATACCGGGTGTTCCACCTAATATGTTCGGCAATCTTTAAAAATAGGTTTTTTGAGTTCGAAGAGCGCGTATTTCGGCATACAGAATACAGCTGAGACGTATTGACTAGTTGAAAAGTTAACAAATACTAGTTAAATTTTTTACTGTTACAATTAGTCTCGTTATTTATTGAGAGGCATGTAGCCCGCCGTATCTAATATCCCTATCAGGTTTTAGAATTTCAAAAGCACAGCAACAGATAACGGCTATTTCGATGAGTTACACGCACTGGAGAGGTTGCTTTGCCTGCAAGCTTCTCGAAAGCGCAAGGATTTTGGTGCGGTGTAGGTGGAATGTGTTGGGCCACAGCACCCAGGGTAACTGTTTTTTCGAAATTCTAAAATCTGATATGAATATTACTTAAGTTTGGCTATACGCCTCTTAATAAATAAGGAGTCTGGCAGTCACAGTTAAAAAATTAACTGTTCATTATTATTTCACTAACCTGCTAGTTAGCACGTCTTAGCTGTATTCTCATACGCTACACAGCTGACAATGATGTGCCGAAAAAGGCACTTTTCTTGCTCAAAAAGCTTATTTTTTAAAATTGCAAAGCATCTTGTGAAACACCCGGTATATCGCCCCGGAGTCAAACGTTCCAAAAGTGTTCTTGTATTTTCTTTAAAAGAAATGAATTGAAATTGAAAAAAAAAAAATCCTTTGGACATGCACCTAGTAAGATCGTCTGCGCACGCTTATATTTTCGTTCTGCGCTTAACAGTGCCAAGCCAGCGGCGCAATACGTCCATACTATGCAGGCCCGTGTCAATGCAAGCGCCTCGGATGTTGCATGGCGCAGTCTTTTGTGTAGCGTCAGAGCGCACTTGCGCATGTTGTGTTGCAAAGCATCGACGTCGTTTATCTGTTTCGTTCCGTATTCAATCCACACTTGCCTCTGACCAGCTTTGGAAAGTAAAAAAAAATTCCGTGCACAGATCGTACAGCTATTCCATCGTATTTACAAAACTGCCAAGAGCAATGCCTGCCTCAACGGGCGGTAAAAATTCAAACCGGGCGCTCCTTCTCGACATGGCGAACTCGAAGGTGTCGGCAAAGGCGTACTCTATGTGACGAGTAAGGGCAAGATAGTTTCATTGGCCCATCATTGTGACTGGCGGTTGATGCATTTCCGCGCTGTCGACTGTATATATGGTCGCCTGCGCTTTGCACCACGCTTTCTTTCCCTTTGCCATCTCTCTCCGAGCGTGAAGGGATGCAGCGAGTTATATATAGCTTCACTCCACATCTCACAACTTGTTAGCAGTGTAGAGCAAGCTACAAGCGCTGAATTACGCCTTGCAAGCATGTGAGGTTTGCTTGAGAGCGCCGAGAATAGCACGCGTTTGGAAGCCGTGTTGACTGGCGCTCATCGCTTTCCCTTTTTGGCAAGGATATGCGTCTTTTGCCCAAGCTATATCTGCGCGTGCTGCATTCATGCAAAGTCCATTGACCTACACACACTATAGCTTCCGACCACCGCTGGAGATTGTTGCGGGCTGATGTAACGTGTCGCTTTGCACGCCGAAGCGGCGCCGTCAGGAAGGGGTACAGGCGTGCGCTTCGCACCCTTCCACCTGCTGGTCCAAAGCGCGCTCGACCGCTGTCGCCGGGCTGCTACGGCCGCCGCGGACAGACCGCAGGGGTTGCGTAGCAGGTGCCGCTTCCAGCCGGCAGAGAAAAAAAGGAAAGAGTCCTCCGCCGTCGTCGTTATCGGCAAGCGCGCCCTTCTCTTGCTGCGCATCACCAACACTTTCCCCTCCTCGCACCCCCTCTAACGCGGACACGCTCCGTACCCGCGGGTGCTGCTTCTCCGCATGCCCGTTGCGTCTGTGCGTTCGTGCGTGCGTGCATGTACATAACGCGGTCGCGGCAACGCGTCTATTTCGGGAAGTGCCCGACAGAGAAGGTAAACAGATAGAGGGGCGTAGGTGTGCATCTTGTCGTCGCTCGAGTTCTTCCCCTGTTGTCGCGAGCCCCATCGGATGCGTACTTCGCCCTCCCCATACCCCCCCCCCCCCCTCCCCCTCTGTACGTGCTGCCTTTCGCGAGTGAACGTCCGCCCGCGATGTACAACGTAGCCGTCTTCGCCACCATCGACCCGATTTTTTTCCATGGTTCTCATTTCCGTTAAGGGGCATAAATCAGTGAATGATTTAGTTTACTCAGAAAAGAAGACCCGAGGCCATTTTTTGGGGAGGTTTATGGGGGTTTATGGTTTATGGGCGTTTAACGTCCCAAAACGTCTATGAGAGACGCCATAGTGAAGGGCTCCCTCCTGAAATTTCGACCGCCTGCAGGGGTTCTTTAACGTGCACTCACATCCCACAGTACACGGGCCTCTAGAATTTTGTCTCCTTCGAAATTGAGGCTGCCCGCGGCAGTGACGACTCAGCAATGAGGATTTATAAATGCTGTGCGCGGGGCCAAGAGCGAAAAATAAATATTAACGCTCGCGGAAGCCTCGGATCGCCCAAAATTGCTCTCAGAAGAAAAGTTTACGGAGCACGGATGCGGCGGAAGCCTCTCACTCACTCAGCGAGTCAGCCATAATACCAGCAGGGGCAAATGTTTCAGGAGCAGGGATGTGACGGAAACTAGTGCTCCTATATATGCTCACGCAGGGAGCGGAGTTGAGCGTCTGTTTTCCCTGCACTGTTCGTAACACTATTCATGGAGCGGCGATCGCATGATCCAGCTGAGTCAAATGTTCCAATTGGTTTCAGCTCATGCCCAACTTCAGAGCCGGAGGGGGCCCAGCCGGTGCCATCTTGAGCGCTGTCTGCTTTCTTATGCGGCTCAGGGGTTATTGTATAGCCACCACCGGGAGGAGGAGGTTGGAACATAATGGCAGACCTTCGCGCAACTCTGCTCCCTGCGGGAGCGTATTCAGGAACACTAGTGGAAGCCTCCCACTTACCCAAAATTACGCTCGGGGGATACGTTTCAGAAGCGAGGATACAGCGGAAGCCTCCCCGAGGGTCGCCGAAAATTCCGCCCGGAAGGATCGTTTCAGGAGCTCGGATGTGGCGGAAGGATAAAAACTCTTGGAGATCCTCCGTTGATCGTTTGAATGCGTTAACAGCCAAGTGTTCGTTATATCCGAGGTGGTACACTTTGGATCGTTCTATCCGAGGTCAACACACTAAGTTCGTCGCATCCGAGCTCCATACACGAAAGTTCAGTGCACGTTGTGGTCGAAATTTCCGGAGCCCTCCACTACGGCGTCTCTCATAGCCTGAGTCGCTTTGGGACGTTAAACCCCATAAAACCAAACCAACCAAGTTCATTGAATCCGTGGTTAACACACGAAGACTCGTTGTATCAAAGGTTAAGGTTCGGCATGTCCGAGGTTAACACACATTGTTACGTATATCCTAGGTGGCATACTAAGAGTCGTTATATGAGTGACGGCATATAAGGTTCGTTATAGGCGAGATAGTATACTTATTTCGTGTATACGCTAAGTTCGTTCTTATCCCGGTGGGCAGGTGGCACCTGCATGCCACTGGCTACCGACAGACGGCGGTCGCCATTTACGCTTCACAGACTCTTCTGATGCTAACAAATTTTGTAAAATCTGATTTTTTGCTTCCCGCGCGTCCATCCAGCAATGCTCACTTGCGCTCACCAGTGTTCCGCCATCCAAGTCTAAGCTGATCATTCAGTGGTCGTTTGGTGGTTAACTCAAAATAATAATAAAAAAGAAGAAAAAGTTGGTTACGAGACGCGGAGAGAGTAGCATATTTATCATCGAACACCTGATCTGCAGCCGGCGGAAATAAATATACAAGGTAGGGATAGGTAAGAGGGAAAAAAGACAGGAAGCGACAAAAGAGAGGACAGAGGATAAGTAGGAACAATATATATGTATACTTCCTTGTGGATGTTAGATTTTTATTGCTTTTTTGTGGAACTCCTTTTTTTTTAAACCGTTGTTCCTCGATGTGCAGTATAGGCAGCTTTGTACTTCACGAATTTATGCTTCAGCCGTGACAAGTCTTCTGTTTCCTGTCTCCAGGCTGTATGAGGCCAACTTGGAATAACTATTTGGATTAACCATCACCGGTGCATGTCGAAAGTCGATTCGTTTTGAATCCCCGAAATCTTGTCCTAACATGCATGCTTGTTCTGCTGCTTTCGCACACCCGCTTCATCGCCGCCAGCGGAGGCCGCGTGACGGTGCTGCTCCTGCCGTATTGAGTGTGTGGTGCGCGGTGTCGGTGCGCGTTCATCGTATTCAGTGAGCGTGCTTCCCCGCGATGCCTGGACATTATGGACCCTTTGAACATTTTGTGCTGTGAATGATTTTGTGTGAACGGCGGCAGCAGTCGCCGTCGTGTTCTTGTTTCATAGCTTTTTTGTACCGAGCGACACTAGTCGCTGCCTTGGTGTTTTTGTCTTTGTGAGGGACTATGGTCCCTTTGTATGAATAATCAGTCCAATAAACTTCTCTGCAAGCCTATGCTAAATATGCGCCAAGCGGAGTTAGCTATAGCTTGAAACTCACACGGCGGCGTGGCCTCAATATTTTTCTTTTTGTATGCGCTTTCTCTAAAGTTGTTACTATTATGATTACTTATTATTACTATTACTATTAGATGCTGCTATGAGTGGGAGGTGCCGATCGCCGTCAGGCTTTATGTTAATATCCTTCCCACAAATAATATGTATGGCTGAGGCATGGCGATACACCTTTATGAGCAGAAACGTCGAGTTAGTGCACCTTACTTCATTGAAGCAAAATAATTGCTTCACAGCGTAAATTCCCGACCCGAGATATTACCAACTATGTATTACCAACTCGATGTATTACCAACTCGCCCAACTTTCTGCATTGACAGATACACATTTGACAGCCTGCGTACGTCCATGTTGCGGTTAATGAATGAACAGCGGTTATTCTGTGAACACATTGGATTCCTGCGAACGGAGAGCACTCGGAGATCGCGTAACCTCGTGATGATTCCCTTAATACATCTGTTGGCGGCGTCGCCCGTTTTTCTGCCTGGCCGCGAGCCAGATATATTTCCAGAGCGTGTCACAATTGTGCAACCAGCCAGTTTCTATTCTACGCAGCCCGCATTCGCTTCGCTTCATTCTGGCCTGACCTCAGAAAGGCACCCGAACACGTTGCCCCGTGCCATTTAGTTATGTTCTGCGAAAAGCGCGCTATCTGCGAGTCATAGAGACGGTGGTTTATGGGGGGTTTAACGTCCCAAAACGACTCGGGAGGGACGCCGTAGTGAAGGGCTCCGAATAATTTCGACCACCTGGGGTGCACTGACATCGCACAGTACACAGAACTGTATATAATTTCTCCTCCTTCGAAACTAGAGTGTTCGTTCTGGGCGCCTGTATATATACCAGCAAATGAATCACAGAAGTTTTGCGAGGTTTTAAAGACGGTGATGCAACCTCTGCAGCGCTCACTCTTGAAGACGCGAGCAAATCGCGTTTTTTCGCGAAATGAAATCGGGATGACGACATGCTCAAAATGTTCGGAACCGCCAAACTGATCACCTTTCATCAGCTTTTTACTCAGTTTATCCCATACCATACGCGCGGTTAAGGTGTCCATCGTTTCCTTTTCTCACTTGGCCTAAAGTTGTGAACAGAGTGCAACTTACCGCTTCCCTGAAACCGAAACACAAATGAATTATGCCCGCCTCGATGGCTCAGTTGTTAGGCGCTCGGCTGCTGAGCCCGAGAACGCGGGTTCAAACCCGGCCGCAGCGGTAATTGGTTTTGAGGAAAGGAAGTGGCGCAGTAACTGTCTCACATATATCGGTGGTCACCCGAACCGCGCCGTAAGGGAAGGAATAAAGGCGAGAGTGAAAGAGGAAAGGAAGAGAGAGGGGCGGTAGTGGAGGTCTCCGGAATAATTTCGACCACCTGGGGATCTTTATCGAGCGCTGACATCGCACAGCACATGGGCGCCTTTTAAGGCGAAAGCCTTTAATGGCTAATTCTCCCGTCCGACCGTCCGGCATTACATCCAGCGCTCGGGGTGACTCTTCGACGAGCGCAGCTGCCAAAATGTGACGTCATCTCCGTCGACAGGTGGAGCTGTCAGCGCGGCGGCGTCGAGCGCTGCTCTCCGTCGTCAGTCGGTGTGCGGCATGCTAGTGGAGGAGGATGGCTCCCAAGCGGTGCAGCGATAACAAACGTAGGCAGTCATTGGCAGTCGAAGTAGCGCGACAGAGGCTTTCGTCTAACGCACTTTAGGCTGCAAAGTGCCCCCTTAGTTTTTGCGTTTCGCCTTCATCAAAACGCGGCCGCCGCGGTCGGGTTCGAAACCGGGTACTCCGGTTCAGTAGACGAGCGCCTTAACCACATGAGTAACCGCGGCAGGTACAGCATTCTTCACTGTCCTGCATTCTGTATACCTGCCTCTGTGGCTCAGGGGTTAGGGCGGCCGGCTACTGGGCTGGAATACCCGGGTTCGCACATGACCGCGGCGGCCGCGTTTTGATGGAGGCGAAACGCAAAAGGCTCCCGTTTGCTGTGCGATGTCAACTCATTTAAATGCCCAGGTGGTTGAATTATTCCGATGCGCTTCACTACGGCACCCCTTCCCCCCTTTCTGTCTTCACTCCCTCCTTCCTCCCTTCCCACACGGCGCTGCTAAGGTGTCCACCGAAAAGTGAGGCACTTACCGCGCCTTTCATTTCCTGATAACCAATCCAATCCAAAAAAAAATTCTGAATCTTCGTTGGACTTGTCCCTTTTCTCTCATATTCCATCGTATCCATTCTGTCGCCATCTTATCCCCCAGTGCAACACCACAACAATTCACAGCACCCGCGGCATTCTCTCCCCCCCCCCCCCCCCCCCACGTCTCTATCTTGCATATACCGACCGACACTCACATTCGGTAACAATGGGCTGGAGAAGCAACGTTTGCATATTCGGGACAGGCCTTGCTGCATGGAGCCGAGAAAACCAACTGGATGAGCAGCACAGAGCTCGACAGCGTGCCTACTTTTATTTATAACAACTTACTGCGCCCCATTAAAGTCCCACCGTTCTTCCCTATTGCGAAAGGGATGCAATCGATCCGTCGTGGTAGGTCGTCGGAGCGAGAGCAGAGCCACCGCTTGTGCAAATCCGGCGGGGATTTGCAAGCGGCGTCGTGCAAGGCGCCGAAGCGGGAGGCAAGAAGGAGCCCCAGCGAACAGGAGGTGGGTGGGCCTCAAGCACGGGTGGCCGTATTATTCCCCCGCGGAGCTCCTCCCATCGGAAGCGGGGCCGCGGCGCGCTTGAAAGCGAAAGCCAGGAAATGGGCCGGTCCGGTGGGCGGAGATTCGGCCAGATTGACGGCTTCCACACCCGGCTCCGTCTTCGAGGTTTCTTATGCGCCGCAGCGACGCGCATCGTCTGCTCCCCTCGCGATTCGGGCGGCTTGACCCGGTTATGATGGTTAAAAGGGGCACCATAGCCCGGTGGTTGCGCTCGCCAGGGGTTGTCACTTCGCTCTCTAACATTCAGCTCGACGGTGTGGCCACTCCTGCTGCTTGTCGGCTCGTCGATGGTGGCTAGTGACGGAAACCTGTCCCTGCTGGATGCGCATGTAGTACTTACTCTCATTAGAAAGGCACGGAGCTTTGGATTCTGGGGCTGACGTCGGTTGTTATTCCTGCGGGCTGCTTGCTTCATATCGAGGAAAGTTAAATGGGACGAGGGACAAGACGCAAAGAAGCGAATGCAGCCCCACGGGCACAGACTGGATGACGCGTAGTTCAAGGTCAGGTCTCCGGAAGCAGGTCCATGTATATGTCGTATTGACCGCCGGCAGATTTTGCGCATTTCTCGGTATGTTGGCCTGTCTGCGCCCGTGGTTACGTATTTCCTCTCGTCCAATTCGCGCAGTCTTAACTTTTAGTAGGTTGTTAATCGGAGGAATACGCAGGCTGTTCTCACGGAAGAATGATTTATAAATCAGACGGCGCTCGCCAGTCCCCGCCTTAGCGGCTATTAAAAGCGTACGACGCCAATCAGTAGCGAAGCATCTTTTGCACGCACCAAATTCGGAGAGGGGTGATCTACTGACGTATTTGCAGTGTCCGTATCAATGCACCATTTTTGGTGAAACGGAGTCTGTAGCCGCGGCCATTTCGCTGAGCTGCAAGGATATTGGCGCCATTTAGTTCGCCGTGCGCTGCGTACATACGTATATTGAACGTACTCTCACCTCGTTGTCGTTTCGCTGCGGTGCCTGAATGGGCAGCAGCTTTTTTCCATTGGTTTCAGAAAAAAAGAAAATAAGCCGCTTCGTTCTTGAGCTCTACCCGACTATACAATGATGTATTTGGGTGCTCAGCAAGGTTTAATAATGAAAAGGAAAGACCGGGTTTGAAAGGAAGAGGAGAATTTCATTATTATGAATAAAGGAAATAGAGCCGGTGGGACTTGGAGCCCCTTGGTGCC
Source organism: Amblyomma mixtum (assembly GCF_055824585.1). Classification (NCBI taxonomy): domain Eukaryota; kingdom Metazoa; phylum Arthropoda; class Arachnida; order Ixodida; family Ixodidae; genus Amblyomma; species Amblyomma mixtum. Next base: position 58,699,469 of record NC_143016.1, on the reverse strand, counting down.
CCTATGAAGGGGCCATAGTTGCATTTTGCTGCTGTTTCTCACTCGACGCTCGCTATGCTGTTCGTGGAAGCCTGTACTCGCGTATGGTCATGTTCTAATGCTGGCGTGCCACACTCACGGCGCGACGGAGACACGGCCGTCGAGCCGCGGCTCGCCCTTTCCTCTCGCCTGAGCAACGTGCCCCGGCCGACCTCCGGAGTTGCTACGTATATATATAAAGCATGCTCGCGCCCTGCCCGTACAGTGCGTGGCGGCGGCGGCCGCAGGATCAGCCGTCGCCGCCGCCGAGTATCGATCGCGACCGGAGCCGGCGCCCGGTCGCGCCGGCGCGGCACGAGCGGCCCGCGGCCGGCGGCCGACCTGGTTTAGCGGGGTAGCCACCGGAGCGCGGCCGTCATCGCGTCGCCGTCCGCTTATCGTCTCCCCCTCCTCTCCCTGCGCGTGCCCGGCGTCCCGATGCGCGGCGGCGGCAGTTCGAAAGCCGGCATTCCGGCACACGCGACACCCGGGCGGCCCCTTTTGTTCACGCTACGCGTCCATTTCTCGCCGGACTCCCGTTAATTGTGTCACGCGCGTGAGACGCCGAGCTCGCCCTCGACGCACCGGCGCCAGCTGCGCTGCTACGTGTGCTTTTGGTCCTCACAGAACCGGTTGACTAATGGGGGGGAGAGTGCGACCTCACGTTGCATGGCGCCGGAAATAGTATTCACACCTGGGCCGTTTTTTCGCGGAGGGGTTAAAAGAGAGACAGACGGAAGTGGTCGAATAATGGGCTAGGCAGAGATTTGGTCAGTCAGCATGGGCAGAGGCGTAACTACGGCCAGCGGCACCCGGTGTGGAGCCCTGGAGCAACACACCCCCTCCGCCCTTGCATCTGCAGCTCTGTCCTCACGCTGTGGTCTTCCCCGCTTCCCCTGACCGCGCTGCAGTTTCACCCCTCTCTGCCTCGCACTCTGCACGTTCCGCACCCCGCAGAGTGACTCCTCTGGAGGTCTAAGCTCAGCTGAAAGTGCCGTTCGAATACCAGACAGTTAATCTATGCCTGACTTCAGCAGTAAAGAGTGAAATCGAGACGCAAACAATTGGCTGAAGCATATACGTTATATACAGCGAGTAATTACCTGCGTATACTCATTATTTAATTCCCCTGCGTCCATTTATATTCTGTGCGAGGAGGCAAACGACTTCGGCACTGCACACGCCTGTCTCTAGATAAAATTATACGCCGTATATAGATTGAATTACCCGTCTTTTCCAAATTCTATTCGCGAATATCTCGCACCCGTGCCGCCATAGCGAACGCTATTGTGAGTGCATATCGACAGGCATGGAACATGCGAACTTCAAAGCCATTTCGAACAGCCATGTATTTCGGCTCCTTTGTGTGAACAATGGAAGTATGTATAAGCTTTAGATCATTCGCAGAGGTTTGTGCGAAGCTTCGTGAGAGGCACCACTTTCTCCCTTGCTTCCTGGCCTTGTGAGAAGCTTTTGCGTGGTATTCACCAAACCCAACTCATAAACTACCATTGGACATACGTCTTCGTTCCACGGGGTGGTCGTGTATGAAGCGCCGCAATAATAGCTGGTCTTTATGTCCTGTTTTTTTTTTTTCATAGAGGACAAGTACAGTGATGAGAGTAGAAAAAGAAAGCTGTAAAAAGGGGTCCCGGCCCATGTCACAAAGTGTAAAGGGGCTCCTCAAAGAGAACAGTGGCCTTCTCAGCAGGCGTAGCAGGAGCTGGTATAGAGATCGCAATCACTGAGTGAGGCATGCGGAACAACATTCCGGCAATAGTGCCGCGTGCTTGATAAGGCACGCCTACTCGCACACCGCATCACGGTCACCGCAGAAGCAACGACATCGGCGCACACGTCACGCTCGCTTCGCGCGCTGCCCTGCCCGAGGAATCTTGGCAGCCAGTGTCTATCTATACGACCACTTCGCATGGCGCTGCTGCTGGATGCGTTCTATTTATACACCGCATTACGCGCTGAATGTAACAAAGAGAGCAGCGAAGATTCGCCCTTGCGATCAGGCGGACATACGCATCCTGGACACGCGTGCATCTCGAGCTGTGCACCCGCGAGTCTTCTCTCTCTTTTAGTCTTTACCCGCTACATGGCGGCGGAGAAATCTGCCACGCAGGTCCGAACCCGGACATGCGCGCAGAGCGAATGGGCCTACATCTTGCATTCTCCCTGCTGACACCGTGCGATAGACGCCGAGGAAAGTCCGGCGCCACATTCTGCTGCTGCATAGCGGGAGCGGCGTACGCGTGATGAACTACTGCGCCCCCGACGGTGCCTTTTTCCCTTTGTGATGGCCGATAGCGAGCGCACCGCGTCCTTTTGCAGCCGGGGGCGATGGGAAGAGGGGGGCGCTCGCGCCTTTTGCGGCGCGCGAAAGGGGGCCGCGCGGCGGCGGCGCGGGATGGTGGAGGCGGATGCTGGCGCGGATCTGCGCTGCGCGCGCGCGGAGAGATGGGGGCATCCGCCTCGCATGCCGGCGCGGCGGCCGAAAGAGAGCGCCGCGCCACCAGCTGATGGGCCGCTGTGACGTCACGGGAACGCGCGCGCGCAGCATCTCGCTCTCCATCGGCGGCGTCAAGGTCGAGGGCGCCGATACGGGCAGCAGCCGAGTGCGCGCACTCGCTTGGCTCGCTCGCGTGTGTGGCGGCGACGTGCTGCTTCGCTGCTGGGAATCTGGCGGGGTGAGGGCGGAGATACGCAACGGTTGTAACTTCCGTCTCACTGCCCCGAGGAGCCGGAGGAGTGAGGTGTAACGAAGTCGATCCTTTTCGCTATCTACGCTGGGTCTCTCTTTTGCTGCTCTTTGCCGTGTTTGTTCCTTGAAGAAGGAGGAAGACTTCTCTGATGCCCTGTTACTGCAGTATCTCTGCCTGTTGTCGCCCAGCTGCCTTCGCATGCGCCCCGTGTGGGCACACCAGCCACTTGAGAAAAGCACCGTTGTATTGAGCCCCTCGGTTGAAGAACACGTTGTTGAATCGTTAACATTAAAGTGAACGTTTAATCATTATCATTACGCTTATTGGAATCGCCGGTGTCGTATACCATGCGTAGCCAGTGCAAGGAAGACAAGGCCTGGGGGATGATCGCTAACAAAATCACTAAAACTGGCGCTTACCGTTTGCTGTTATGGCGTGCTGCGTACAACAGCGCCCTGTTCTCGCGCGATATTTGGGTCACGTTGTGTAACAATAGTACGCTGTGCACAGCTGCTGCGACAATTACGCGGATCGTCTGTGTAGGAGCTCTAGTTTGGGCTAGCTGGTTCATGCGTCAGGAGGAAAACGGCGCAAGAAAACGTGGACAAAAGAGAGACGAACACGACAGGACCAGCGCCAAGACAGTAAAGGGCCCATTGTAGAAGAAACATCTCAAGAAGAATTGGGCTAGTTGGTTCATGATTCCAGAGGTTCATGGTTCAGGAGATGCTGGTCCTGTCGTGTTTGTCTCTCTTTTGTCCACGTTTTATTGCGCCGTTTTCCTCCTGAGTCTGTAGGATTCAGGCGAGTGAGTGGGCAGTCCCATTTCACAGGGACCTCGCATAGTGGAGGCTTTTACTACAGCGATTTACAGTGTACCTATACGTGGGTGGCTGCAACTGCGCCACCCCGTACGCCAATCTCCAGCGTGCCTCCAAAACCCTGTCCTCCATCTTGGTGTGTCTCAGTCATATATATATATATATATATATATATATATATATATATATATATAAGACACCAGAAATTGAAAAACATAACAGGATTTAATTCACGACGTTTCGGCTGGAGGACCAACTTCAATTGCGTGCCGTGAGGAAAGGGAGTGACGGAGTACATGAAAAAAGAAATGTAGAAAGAGGGGCTGTAATGGAGGGCTACAGAATAATTTCGACCAACTGTGGATCTTTAACGCGCACTTACATCGCAAGGCATGGTGCCTTTTGCGCGCGGTCCCATGCAGCCGGGTGCAGCACCGGGCACTCCGGCTCTCTATTGAAGAATAAGTGTTTTCTTTAGGAGAGGAAGTGGCTCAGCAGCTGTCGCACGTCTCGGTGGACACCTCAACCGCGCCGTAAGGGAAGCTGTAGAGGATGGAATGAAAGAAGAAGAGGCCGTTGTGGAGGGCTCCGGAATAATTTCGACCACCTGGAGATCCTTGGGGTCGCTGGAAGCTTCTCCATTTATCCAGTGACCCTACAGATCTCTAACGTATACACCGACATCATACAGCAGATGGGCGCTTTTTGCGCTTTGCCTCCATCAAACAGCGCGCCGCGCGGCAGGATTCGAACCCGGGTGCTCCGGCTCAGTAACCAAGCGCCTTAACCAGTGAGCCACCAGGGCGAGGCCGGGGTAAGAGCAGTGTGGTTTTTCGGTAAAAACTCTCCCGCCGAGGGGGGATGGGGAGCCGCATTAAATCTGCCCATGGCGAATGCCGTTATTGCGAATGAGGCTACAAATTCTAAGGAATCAACGGTTTGTATGCGTGCGGATTCCACGAAGTCTTCGGACACAGCGCGCAACGCTATGAGCGTCACCGCTCCTCTGCGCGACCACTTTTTCGCCCTGAAGGAACAAAATATACAGAGCTCTCCTCCGAAAGCGCGGGGTCGAGCGGGCGGCGGCTGCTGCTGCTGCACCCGGTGGCCGCCAGCTGACAGTGCAGTGGCCACTGCTCGCATTAACCGGTGCTACCGTGCAGTCCCAGCAAATCGTACCCGGCCCTCCCTCGCAAGCGATGCGGACCGAGCGCGGAACCAGTTCGGCGGCCCTGTCCTCCTGGCAACAGCCGCGGCGCCGATATGCCGGCCAAACACTCCAAGGCGTCGAGTGCTGCCGCGGGCACGTGTGCCCACAACCCCCCTCCCGTTGGGCTGCGCAAGTTTATCAACGCATTCCTTTCTCCGCGTCGGCCGAGGAGGGAGTAAGGAGAAAAAAGAGGCGCGCGAGAAACGGGTCGACTTGGCCGCGCTTCGGCCAGTGAGCGTTGCAGCGACTTGATATTATGTACACGGCTACTTTAGGAAACCAGAGCTCAAGTTTTCCACGCTGTGCTATAGCGCCGCTCGTTAGCGGGCAGATGCGCGCGAGCAATGGGCAGCGCGGACGCCACACGCCTTTGGAGAGTTATAGCATACGCTCTGCACAGTGATTCGTTCACGCGGGTATACGCCGGTACACCCATCTGCGACCCTGGCGGTTGGGGATCACCTGCAGCGGTTGCCGGCTGGCATGCAGATAAAGTAGAGTTGTCAGCGTAACGTTACTGTAAACTGCTAACCAATACCACCAGCCGCCAACACTTCACTATACAAGAGAGCGAATGCCATGCCTCGCGCACAATCCGCTTTCACCTCGTTTCGAGGTTTCACGATGCTGACGCCACCAGCAGGTGCCCAATAGCTCTCAGCTGACCTCGCCTCTGCGCCCGGGAAAAGTGCTCGCCGTCAGGAGTAGCGCCTTTAGATATACAGTTGAACCTCGTAATACCGAATTGAAGGGGCTCGTCAGTGACTTCGTTATAGCCGTAGCTTCGTTATAGCCAGTTTTGACTGAGCTTCCAAGGGGAATCGTCATTACTTCGTTATATCCATTATTTCGTTATAAACAGTTCCGTTATACCGAGGTTCGACTATCGAGCAATCTACGAAATGTGAGTTATGCTGCGTGGCTTTCATACTTATATACAGAATTTTCAACGGAAGTTAAACCTCGTTATAACGAAATTGAAGGGGCCCACGAATATTTCGTTATGGCCCGTGTTGACCGAGCTCTGAAGTGAAATCGTAATTACTTCTTTATAGCCATTATTTCGTTATGAACCGTTTCGTTATAGCGAGGTTCGGCTATCGTGCGACCGTCGAAGTTTGAGTTATACTGCGCGGCTTTCCCATACGTTCACGCGGAATTTGTGCGTTCGATATACGCAATAATTTGAAATATCCGGGTTCGACATATTCGGGCTCGACGAACAGCTTTCCTCCGGAAAATGGAGAAACGAAATAACTGAAAGTCCGAGGCGAAGAGATCAAGCCGTGACGTCGCCAGTCTCGAGAGTCTTATTTAGTTGCGCAGCGTGACGCCTATACCTGACTAAACTACGTGCGAAAGAGAAAGAACGAAATAAAAAGAAACCGGAAAGAGAGCTTCCTCCGACGTTGACAGCGCGCATTAGCGCCGGCTGACATGTCTTAGTGGAGTGGGCGCACGCATCCAGCCCTCGCACAGCGGGTGCCGGCGTGCGACCCCGTGGCATCGTGCCCCGAGGCATGAGGCGCGACCTTGGCGCCCGCATGCGATTTCGCTCCCGCCTCAGCGGCGTCAGCACGCGCCGCTGCCGGCTGCGCAACAGCAAAAGACCCCTTCCATTTTGCATACGCAAGAGCACGAGCGGGGAGAACGAAAGGATGCAGAAAGAATCGCGGCGTGCAACCGCCACGCTTCTGCCGGACGCACTGTCTTGGCCGAGCCCCCGCGCCGGAAGGCGAGGCGGAGGAGGCATCTCATATCGCGTTTCACTTTCGTGCGGAGCCTGCCGCCGCCGCGCCAGCTTCAAGAAGCGAGTGAAATGAGCCGCCTTGGTGATGAAGCACCGTACGCGTGGCTGCCGTATGCATATATGCATCGACGTAGAGGAAAAAGGTCTACTTGTGGGACATTGTTTCCACTTGCTGCCTTTCCATTTGTGCAGCTCGCGAAACATCTGGTTCCATGCAGTGCCTTCAAGTCGGTTTGGGAGGAGATTTGTTAATAAAAAAAAAGAAAACTAGAAAAGGAGGAAACACTTCAGCTCTGCCTTAACGATATGAAGCGATAACGTTACTGGGCTAATGTTCATATATACGCGGAATCGGCTATTCTCTACATTCATGGATCGCTGGGAGTTCTCATACCACTCCTGGCAGGTGCTGCCACCGCTGGGGGTTGTGAGGCTCACGTTGCTCGGGAGGAGCAGCCTAGCTCTCGCGCCCAGTCACCAATTGAACTGCCATGGTGGGCTCAATCCTGTGGGCAGGTTGTGATGACGTCACAAGCTCACGCGACCTATAGGTGGCCACCTGTCATCTAGGGATACGGTGGCCCACGTGGCCCACCGTACTCCGACCTGTTTATCTCTGACAACGCCGACGACGACGCCGTAGAGGCTGTGAAGTTTTATGAGCACTCACGTACTTGACAGACTCTTCTGTACTGCAGGGCTGAGGGGCGTAAGTTGGGGAAGTGTGTGAGAAACAGAAGTCAAACAGAAGCGACATGAGAATCAGCAGACGCCATTGGCTTGAAGGGGGTCCTTTGTCGGGGAAAAGACGCTTCGTTCTTGTGTTGTATCTGACTACAGATCATTTTGTTCAGATGAAGATAGCATCGCTCTATAGAAACTCCCATAAGAACTAGAAGAAAAGCGATAGGGTTCTCGATAACCTCGATAGGATTCTCTGGAGCCTCTTCTCTGATGCACATCCATGTCTTTATGGTTCAGAATGGTTCTGTTTTGAATACCCATCCTATTAAGTTTTCCTCGGGGCCCTATAAAATCTCTGCATTTATAAAAAGCCTTTAAGACACACTGTTAACATAGCTGTACGTTTTTAATAGTCTGTTGTCTTCTCCGGTCATTGCCGTCCGGCGTTTGGGCTATATGCATCGGAGCTGGCGGTGCACGCGTTCCTCGTTTTTCTTTCTTTTAATCCCTATGCGAAAGGGGATAAGAGTAAACCAGCCACCTTCAGTTCTCTCTCTCTCTCTCACACACACACACACACACACACACACACACACACACACACACACACACACACACACACACACACACACACACACACACACACACACACACACACACACACACACACACACACACACCTGTCGGAACCTGACACCCGCTCAGTTTCTGCACAGCTTGCTTCGTTTCTCTTCGAGCGCTGTGTCCTTTGCATATGGCTTCAAGGCTGTCACGTGTAGGTATGCATGCACGGTCATTCGACGAATCTGGAAGACGGCAACCCAGAAGTCCGTGGTTTCCCCGCTGAGAAGTATTTTTCGCTCTCGCTTTCTCCTCCCCCTTATATAGGAAAAACACAGGATTCCACACGCCCTTAATTGCGCGTTCGTTCCCACCGAGAGCGCTCCAACAGCTGGGCAAACCCGTTCCCCCGGAGGAGGTATGTAACGAGCGGCCCGTCTCCGTGACAGGAGTTACAAGGTGCGCGCTGCAGATCGAGAAGAAAGACGAGGAAGAAAAAAAAAAGAAGCGGAGAGAGATTATAGATAGTGAAAGTGTATACGCTTAATTCGCCTGTCAACCGCCGAAAACGCCGAGAGAACACGTATGTAAGGGGCGACAACTATAGAAACATGCCCGCGTAGGTATGTATGTACGCGAGCGATTGCTCACTCAGATAAGGAAGGCAGCATGGCGATACAGGTATACGCGCGCTACCTGAATTTCAATAAATCCGCGCTCCTGCAGAGCGCACCACCAGCTGTCCGTTCTTCCAGCCCCCTGGGAGCAGCGGAGGGGGTTTGTATATATACACAAACCTCGAGGCGCTTCGGAATAAGGGGGGGGGGGGGGGGGGGGGGCATATCTTTGCCGCTGTCAAGGCTGCTTGAATCCATCGCTTGAGGCCGCAGGTGATCGTGCGCACGCGCCAGAGGTCAGAGATTCATGTCTCACTCCCGAGAGGTTCGCCACATATGATCCTCCTGTGCGCACGCCCGCTGAGCTGCGCAGCGCTCCGGATCCGGTCGACGTCGGGCAAGTTCGCTGTCCCCAAAGCGTTCGAGGTTATCGGCGCCGCATCTCCGGGGCTGCTGTCGTCAGGTTTGCCCCCGCTGGTTTGCATGCGGATGGAGGGAGCGCGGTGCATGCAGGGAAGCGCGCTGAATCTCGCGCTGCCGTCACGAACAACGCTCCGCGGAGCGCGACCGATGCCGCATGCATGCTAACCGCTCCGATCCCCCCTCTTTGCAGCCCTGCTTGTCACGTTGCGTTATTTAGCGCGCCGCTGGTTTGGCGCCGGGCGGCACTGCGGGGTCGCGCCGCGTGCGTGCGCTATCTGGCCGTCCATCTCGCCTTAATCTAGCTGTGCGCTGGGGACGTCGAGTTGATTGCTCCCGCGCGTGCTGCTGCTGCTGCAGTCTCCCCTGCTGCGTGGCACTTTGAATGCGGCACTCCGGTGCGGGAGCTATGTATGCACCAAGGACGACGCGCGGCTATTCATTCGTTTTGGGTCCGGCGTTACCTTGTCGCGTTGGGCGAAATTCCGAGCGGCATTAAATTGTCGCGCTGCAGTCTCCGACGAGTCGCTCTCCTGGCAAGACCGTGACCGCTCGATCGTGCATTGTGCATGCAAAAGGGGGCGCCTGTTTGGCACACGCGCTTGCAAAACGGACTGGCGCCGCTGCTCGATGTATGAAAAGCTTGCAGAGAAAGAACTTGTTTATGAGAACGAACGGAGTGAGTGAAAACAGTTTCTTCTATACGTTCGTGTATATATGGAGGTCTGAGGTGTCACTGCGGCGCATTCCCACGCATTAAAGAATAAAAACGCTTATTGGCTTGCTCCAAGCTTGATCAAAAGCAATTGCTAAAATTTAAAAAAAAGCCTGTTTTAGGCAAAGGTTGTTGTAGCCTGCACTGTTGCTTGAATCAGACAGCATTGTGATACAGAGTTAAGTTGGGATCATGGGTTGATGATAAAGTATTCGCTGGCGGGTGTCGGGAGGAGGAGGGACATGGTTTCACGATATATGTATTCTGCGTAGTGACGCGAGGTCTGGCTGGTCATTTTGTGCCACATGATCTTTGCTCTGTTTGGTTTGGTTTATGGGAAGTTTAACAGCCCAAAGCCATTCAGGCTATGAGGGACGCCGTATTGGAGGGCTCCGGTATTTCGACCACCTGGGGTTCTTTAACGTGCACTGACATCGCACAGTACACGGGCCTCTAAAATTTCGCCTCCATCGAAATTCGGCCGCCGCGGCAGGGATCGAACCCGCGTCTTTTGGGTCAGCAGCCGAGCGCCGTAACCACTGAGCCACCGCGGTGGCTACTTTGCTCTGTGCACTATATATCTCATGCTGTGCACACACCGATTGCGCAGTCTATCGTATCGTTTTTTTTTTTAATTTTCTTTTTGACGCGTGATTGAATAACAAGACTATAACAGCGAATGAAACAACGGAACACTCGTCTGGTGCACGTTGAAATCACAGAGAGCGTTTAGAAGAAGCATCAAAAATGATTAAAGTCACACGACGCTGATGTTCTTTCTGCATATATCCTTCCTCGTTATATATGTCCACATTTCAGCTGACGTCCGCTATTTTCGAAGAAAGAGGCTTTGCTTTGCGATCCATTGCACTTGTCTTTTTGGAGGAGTCAGAAAGGGCAACATCGTCGCATATGTCGATGGATCGAGTCTCCTCAAAGAGCAAGGCAAGATTACTGGGATCTTCTGAACTGCACAGCATGCAAGCTAGTAACTGTGGTGTCATTGTTGTTTATTAACGAAGAACGTTGCACCCTAAGCAACGGAAGCAGCGATGCCTATATTTCAATTATGGCATCATATTACTTTCTCTCTAAGATCATGCAGCAATGCTTAGGAGATATCCCCCCCCGCCCCCCCCCCCCAAAAAAAAATAAATAAATAAAGGCGCTTAAAGAGAAACTGCATAGGTTTTAGAAATCAACGAGCTTAAGAGGGTCGAATATGTGTGAAACTTGCAGGTAAATCATGCATAGTCTTTTTGTGCCAGCACTTGAAATAGTGAAGTAATCGCCGATTAGAACCCGGACGCCCTTCAAGCTTCTCCGCAGCGCACAACGCCAAGTGGGGGGTGCGTTATGACGTCATCGAAGGTATCTGCACATTTCCAACGCACAAACGCCTGCTTTGAAGGAAAAAAAACCAACGCCACCGAAGGCGAACCCTGCCGAGATTGCTTGGCAGTGTCTAACGCGTCAGGGCAGGGTGTGGCTGACGACAGCGGCAATGTGAAATCATACCTTCCGTGACGTCACGCTGAGTTTCCCTGCACTCCTCTGGTGCATTGAGAAGAAGCGCAAAATTCAATCGTCGATTACGTCACTATTTTAAATGCTAGAGCAAAAACACTTGGCATGCTTTACCTACAGCCTACATAGATTTTAATCCTTGAATATGGCGAAATTCTCAAAAAAGTGCTGCAGTTGCCCTTTAAGCTCCGCCTTCAAAGGTATGGCACGACACCTATTCCTCTTGCTCACGCAGACATGTATATTCTTTCCTCTTTCATAGCAATCATTATGTGAAAGAACACACAACATACATACAAAGCACCACTTTAACCAAGCCGTACGAATGTGTCTGCGTGCGTGTGGTAGCGTGTATGACTACAAACCCGAGCGCCCAAGGGTCAAGGGTTGCCGATGCGCCGCTGGTGTGGCTGGCGCCATCTATGGGAGCCTCTTGTAATCGACTACAGTCGGATACAACTCGAGAGCGACGAGGCTTTTCCACGTAAAAGGATCCCCTTCCAGCCAATGGCGTCGGCCGATTCTCATTCGTAACAATGCAGGGAGTGGCAAACAAAAGGTGCTAGTCCCCTCCCTGCACGGTCGTGAAAAGTCAACTCCTTCAATTGTTATCAACTGTCACACCGCTCCGTGCATTGTCAGGCTGCACGTTCGTGTGAATTCGTGGGCACCATTGGCTGGAAGGGTGTCCTTCGTTCTTGAGTATTGTATCCGACTATAGTCCTAACTGTTCGGTCACGCCGACACCGGTTTTTCTGCGAAGCGGGCCCTTTACGCTTCCGCGTAAAAAAAAAAGAAAAGAAATAAAGACGGAGCTTGAGATATTACGAAGTGACGACAGCTCAAACCAAGGAAGAAATTCGTGACCCTGTATGTTTCTGCTGGACATCGGCAGCGTTTCGGTGGCGAGGGTGACACCTTTTTCTCTTTCTCCCCTCTTGCAGCGCCCCCTGAGCTGAGCCTGCTTCCGGAGTGGCAAGCTGTGCATTTCCGCTTTTCGGAGGCGGCGCTCAATCTGCACGTGTCCAAGGCTCACCTGTGGGTGTTCGTCAGCTCGAACCAGTCGCTGTCCTCAACGGCGGCCGTCTGGGTCACCCTCTACCAGGTGGCCAGGGACGCGGCGCCGCGATCGGCGATCGGCATGCACCTCGTCAAGGTGCGCTCTGTTGCCCATCTCCATGTTTCGTTTGCCTTCAGCTGCGAACGTCGCCATATGTGTTATATATATATGGATGTCCCACCTTTTGTGAGGCCTTGATAAAGAATTACCAAGTGTTTACGCTCTGCGTAACTGGCTAAACTCAGCGAAAGCTGTCGACTTACTTCTGGCTGTCTTGTGCTATTACGGCCTACGTATGTTTGAATGAGCAGAAAAAAATTACAAATAAAAGTGCCGTGCCCCCACCGACGACTGGTACAACGGGCTGCTGTAGGAGCCTACAGTGGAAACGTGCTAACATTTTCAATACATGTTTAAGCATGCCGTTACCGTACATACCGTTATCCCCACCGCCGGGCTCTGGCTCGCTAGTTTTACTAACCGCGCACGCTCGCGAAACACGCACCGAGCCTCCACTCGAAGGCGGTAAACGCTAACGTTATAAGCTAACACGATTAAATAGAAAAGAAACTACACCATTTAGTTATAGCGCATTCCAGTCACCGAGCCGATCCGGAGCAGGTTTTCTGGCTCTGTGAACCGAAACTCGTTTTTCGGTGGACGATTTGGATTCAGGTCTTGTGTTCCAGACGTGGATCGGGAGCGCCTTGCCCCGCGCAGCCCTGAGCGTGTCTTGTTCCAGTCGTCAATTCGAATTTCCCGACACGTACCGCGGCTGATTTCGAGTTTCGCGGATTCTGAGCAGCGATGCTCCGGAACACCGTTTGGAATATGCAATTAAAATTTCCGCTGCATGCAGTTTACTTCGTTTCCTTACTTTTTTTTTTTTCACGCTGTAAGCAAAGCGCGCGAGATCTGAAATTTTCGCGGGGCAAAAACGCGTGTTTCGAGCACGCCGCGAGCTTGGCAATGCTCCCGCACTGGCCGTTGACATGGTTCACTCTGCCGCGGTCGCTATCAGCGCGCGTGAACGGCCGCAATCTTGTATCATCCTCCGGGCCGGGTGTCGTGTCGCGCTTCCTTCGAAGCAGGCAAAGGCGTTGCGAATGAAGCTATCTTTGCAAAAATTGCGCCATGTATAATGCTTGGCGATGCTTCCTACTTGAGACATTTGCCGCATGTACTCCAAGGAAACTTAAGTGATAATTTCGACAAAGTAATTAGATAAATGTATAGGGGAAGTAATAAGATAAATGTGTTGGGGGAAAATATCAAACGACTATCAGAAATGTTGCGAATATGAGCGCAATAGATGGTCGCCTAGCCACACCTCACTTTGAGGTTCGTACGAACGAGGCAGTGTGGCCGCAGCTGCCAAAATTGGGTCACGGCAAAGCTGAACTTGAGGTATTGTAGCAGATGCTGTCGTGGAAGGTCAGTTCAAGGGAGGGGGTGGGGGGTATGCACACATGTTTTTCATCTGTGCAGTGCATGCAAGATGTGCCCATGTGCGGACGCCGAACTTCCTTAAATCGGCCAAAGTCCAGCAGCGTAAAACACGCCTGTTTGCTTCAGACTACCGGCCGTGCCCATGTTCACTGCTGTATGCATCCTGTACCACTTCTTTGGCCCACATCAGCTGGGGCCGCCGCGGTGGCTCAGTGGTTATGGTGCTCGGCTGCTGACCCGTAATGCACGGGTTCGATCCCAACCGCGGCGTTCGCATTTCGATGGAGGCGGAATGCTAGAGGCCCCTGTACTGTGCGATGCATGATTGCAAGTTGAAGAACCCCAGGTTGTCGAAATTGTTCGCCGCTTTCTACTACGTCGTCTCTCTTCGTATGAGCCGCTTTGGAACGTTAAACCCCATAAACAAAACTGAACATCAGCTGGAGTACCCTGTATATCCCTAGCGGTCGAATACAGAAGAGGTGGGGCTGGGCGCCGTTCGTCTGAAGCCTCGGAGGAACCAGACATGCGTTCAGCGCGTCAGTGTCAGCAGAGACGCAGTGTGCTTACAGTGGTTATGTCCAGATGACAACAACATAGTTCTTTGCAGGCTCATAAAGTTTTAATTCAGCGTCACCAAGATGCTGGTACAGTTCAGTCATTTTAGTTTTAAACTTTTCCGGCTCCGATCAGCCGTGTTGACCGTACCGCATCCTGGAGGTGAATGACGTCTTGGCGACAGCTGTTTGACGAGGTGGTTCAAATGCATGTCTTAATAAGAAGTTTGCTTGCAAAGCGATGCAGTGGAAAAGACGTATGCATATCGCGAGCCTCTTGCCTCGCGCCTTCAGAACTAAACATACAGAAAGGGCCCAACCTAAACAATAAAGCGACGCTCGTCACGCGGCGAGCTGAACCTCTACGGAGCTAGACCCGCTCGTGTAATATATCAGCTGTCACACCCCTTGCTGTTCACGTTGATGGCTCATGCAGCAGCCCCTTCGAAGGCGAACGGAGGGTGCGTTAAAAGGCCGGTCGCCATGGTCTCCCACCCCCATGACACCCGCCCGTTGTTCGTTTTTCATTCCCTCTCCGCATCTCCCTCCCGCGGCGCCGGGCCCGCGGCGTGCCTCGTAAACCGGTTCCGGCGCGCTTCCCTGACGAATGGTGACAGCGGGGCCCCTCCCCGCTCGCCTAGCTTTTGTTCGCCCCCCGCTGCGCCGCCCGTTCTCCCCTTTCTCCCTTTACCTTAATTATCGGGGTTGCGCTTCATTGGCTGCCGCCGAACAGTGCGCGCAGCGCGGATAGTTGTTGCTCTGTGCCGACAGCAAAGCTCGTTTATCTGCTCACGAGGACTACATATATAGCTTGCTTTGCATGAGTTCGACAGCAACGCATCGTATCAACTTTCTGGCATATCGCATTCATGCAAACACGCCTGTAAACACACCAAATTATTCAGGAGCGCGCTAATCCGTCATTGCTTGTGTAGTTAGAGAAAGGCACGAGACTTCCGCGATGAATGGAAACAGGTTTGCAGACTCACCTCCTGCTCCCTACGCTCCGCCAGATAACAAAGCAGACTGCGCTCAAGGCGGGGGCGGCTGGCTCTAAGAGGCTTTGGGCTGGCCCCCTCCGCCCCGTCCACTGCATGGGCGCGGCGCCACAGTCCCTCTAGACTTGGTTGGTTTGGTTTGGTTTATGGGGTTTAACGTCCCAAAGCGACTAAGGCTATGAGAGACGCCGTAGTGGAGGGCTCCGGAAATTTCGACCACCTGGGGTTCTTTAACGTGCACTGACATCGCACAGCCCTCTAGACTTGATATGGTACATATAAACTGTGGCGCGTCAGTATGCCACTGTGGTGTTGATGTAAATGTGATCGTCAGACACAAATCCAGAAGGAAGCGTCGACTGCACCTCAAGGGAAGTCCGGCAGCCAATGGCAGTGACCGGTTCTCTTCACTTCGTGGTTGCAGTGTAGCAGAGGCTAGGTAGAAAAGTGAAGGAAACAGTCCTTTGTACCAGGGTTGCCAGATGGCTCCGGCCTCTGGTAGCCAAATTGGCCTATGTAGTAGCCCAAACGTAGCCAAAAACGAAAATTTTTGCATAGCCCAAAAGTAGCCAAAAATATTTGTTTTTGGGACGACATTTCTTAAGCATATTAAATTAATTTTCGGCAAGAATATTTACATATTAGATTTCTTTCCCGCACATGATGTCTGAGGTGGTTCCCACGGCGTGTTCTCTCCGTTGTTACGTTTCGCATCCCTCATGCGCGCTAACCAGTGCGGCTAACCAGGTGCGCTAACCGGGTCCTGAAGGTGAGGCCGCAGTTCCACTTTTCATGCGCGGCAGTAGGCCGTATCACCTGAGGCGGGTTACGACAGCCAGTCTGCACGCGGAAAAGAACGGCGGTGCTAAATAACGCAATCGCAGCTCTAGTTTATAAATATTTCACCTTTCAGATTATTCAGATTAGAATATTTCAGATTACACACATCGACAGTGAAAATACCTTGCTGTATACTTACGCAGCCTCACATTTCAATTTTATGCATTAAGAGAAAGGGTCTCGCTGAGAGCGTGACCTCCCTAGCATGCGCCTTCTTAAAGCTACATATTCGACGATATGCATGAGCTCAGAATAAATTAAGGATATGTGCCATACTAGATGATAATCTATGTCGATTTCATCTTCAGTCTAACAGTACGTTCACAATAATGAGAAAAACATTTTACCCTGGAATTTCGGCTCCTTTTTCCATTTCTTTTTGTAGTTCTGGATGTACATAGCCATTTGCCCATTCTGATTAAAGTTCTCGTAGCGACGGATCTAATGCCATGTCATGCGGGAAACTCTGGAAACGAAGGGGTCGACCGACTAGCCCGAGGACTAACCAACCGGGCGGCCGGCCCCACGGACCCAGACGCTCTTGCCGAGGCTCCCCAGACCTTTGCTGAAATTACCAACCTCTACAGAGAGATGAGACGCCAGTTCCCGCCTCCACACCCCGACTTGAATCGAGCGCAAGCCACCTTGCTCCGCAGGTTGCAGACACACTCTATCCTTAGCCATTCTATAGACTTTCACTCATCACAGACGGGGAATACGACCCCGTCTGCCAAAATTGTTACCAGGGAGAAATCGCCACCCAGGCTCACATCCTCTGGGGTTGCGCGGGAAATCCGCCCCCTCGAACCTTACTGCCAGCTCCCTCCGAAGACGGATGGAACGAACTCCTCAAAAGGCCAGACAAGAGCATCCAACTGGCACTCATTTCGTGGGCCCAGGAAGTCGCCCCCACCTAGGGGCCACATCAAGCCCACCTGCCCTATATCCCGCCAATCTATGGCAATAAAGTTGTTTCTATCTCCATGGCACCGCATGAGTGCACGCGGATTACGCAACATACACGGCGCTCTCGTGTAGCTCGCAATGAATCTCGAGGGCTGCACGTGTGCGGCTTGAGGCTGCAGAAAAAGCATAGGCTCTTGCGAGTGGCGCTTGCTGTGTCCACCACGAGATTAGGAAGAAACAGAAGAATACCTTATTAATGCGTAAGCAAATTACTTGCCTCATGCGTATCTTGAGCAGAATGTGTCCGCAGAACCAGAATAAACAATACAAGAAAAGAACATGCCTGGCGGTGGGTTTTTAACCAGCTACTACCGCAGCCGAAGCGGACGTCCAAACCACTAGGCCACGTCTACTGTTAACGATTAATATGTGAGGATCACGAAACCGCGCAACACAAGCGAAACAGTAGCATTTAATGCTTACGCATTCGCACCACGTAGGGAGACTTAAGTTCTCTGTGTTTTACCTCTATTCTGGTACCATGGTCACCCGTGGTGCACCGTCAATGGGAGAACGCTCACGTGTGCAGACGGCAACAGTCTATGTTCGGTGGCGCGCGGGCGCGGGTGGCGTTAGTTCGCGAATTAAGTGGAATCTATAGGCCGTGAAGTGTTTTGCTGGGGGCAACTTTCACGTAGTGTCCACTCTTTATAAAAGAAATCGAAAGGCCATGATCCTTGGCCGCCTGACACCCACGTTTTCTCGAACACAGCGTTTACAAATTGTCATTTTGTAGCAGACGCGCTCAATTTCTTTAGCCTGCTATAGCCTGCATTTTTATTCCACCATGCCTTTTATTTCTGTCCCTGCGTTATTGTAACAGAGCACATTATAACTACTTTAACTTTTTTTTTCACGCATGAAAAAGATGTAGCCCAAAAGTAGCCACATAGCCAAAACGAAATTTCTGACGCCAACTCGGACAAAAAGTAGCCCAATTTGGCTATTAATAGCCCAATCTGGCAACCCTGCTTTGTACCGATGTCGCCGGGAGTGGTTTGTTCGGGCCAGGGGTGCTGAGGGGGAAGTTGGAGAGAGTGTGCAGGGTCGGTACAGTCAGGTACAACTCAAGAAGGAAGCGGCGTACGCCCCTCGGAAGAGCCTCTGCGGCCAATGGCGTCGACCGATTCTCCCCCTTGACCGATACCTTTGTACCTGATATAGTCCCATACAACTAAAAAACGAAGTGGCTTTTCCCCGAGAGAGGATCCCATTCCAACCAGTGGCATCGGCCGACCGTCGTGAATCTCTGCTAACGCGACAATGCAAGGAGGGTACTATCCCCTTTCATCTGCCACTTCCTGCATTGCCGCGCTAGCAGGATCATGAGAATCTGCCGACGCCATTGCCTGGAATGGGGTCCTTTGAAAGGGAAATGCGGTTTCGTCCTTGAATTTATTCAACTATAGCGTGAAATCGCAGGGGGTGGCAGATGAAAGGCGAATGACCACGGCTTAATCGTATTAACCGTGGCGTCAGGAAATAGCCGTCACCATTGGCTGGAGGGCCTTCTTTGAGGGGTATATGCTGCTTCGTTCTTGAGTTGTGCCCTGCTATGGTGCTGAGGAGCCCACTGCTCAGGGCATGGGGACAAAGGAGTGTCCCTTTGCCTTTCCTGCCTGGCCTATGGTGCACTGCCATGAAAAGTTGTACGGGAGTATAGCGCGAAATCGCTGGTGCACATGACGGCGAATGCCTCCGTGAAATTCGGTTAACCGCGACGCCATCACAGGCGGTCGGCGCCATTGGCTGGAGGGCCTGGAGGGCCTCCTTTAAGGGATATTTGCCGCTTGCTTCATCCTTTCTTTATCTTCCTGGCATGATTTGGGCTTGCGCTTTTTCGCAAATGAAGCACTTCCTAGAGTAACACTTGTTGTTGGGCTAGTTGGTAATACATACTTCTGAAGGAACCAGCGCACAAAACACAACGGACAAGAAAAAGGTGGTACACGACGGACAGGAGCGCTGAACTTACAACTTTATTTTCTTTCTTTTTCCCGCCAACTTTATTCCGCTATTTGTTTACACAAGACTTAACCTTATGTTTCTGTGGGTTTTACCTTTTAGCTGTTAGTTTTTTCCGCGATGTTTTCTTAATTTTAGCTGTTAGTATTTTTTGCCGTGTTACTTGTTGGCATTTTATCTTTTTCATTTCCATTGCCCTGTTAACTTTATTGCTTTTATCGCTTTTATTGGCTTTTGCCTTTTTGTTTTTATCGGTTTTTGTTATCAGTATCAATTTTCATCTTCACGAGGTCTGGCGTTTTTTCCCTTGTTTTTTTCCCTGTTGTTTTTCTTGCCTCCATTGAAACTGGTCACCTTCACATGTTATATTAGTTAAGGTTTTTGGTTTGCTTGTGCCGCTTGTCTCATCATGACCTTGTAGATTTCACTTGTTCTTGCTTTCCCTGTGTGACACGCCTCCCTGACATGGCTGTATATATACGTTGCATCTTTACTTCCGAAATAAAGTTGTAAGTTCAGCGCTCCTGTCCGTCGTGTACCACCTTTTTCTTGTCCGTTGTGTTTTGTGCGCTGGTTCCTTCACAACTTCCTAGAGTGTTAATTATTTCGTCATTGCATGCGTGTAACGCTCTCTTTCGCATTCCTCGGCAGGTGCGGACGAAGGAAGAGAAGGGCAACCTGCGGCGGGGCTTCTGGGTGCAGCTGGACGCCAAGAAGCTGGTGTCGCACTGGTTCCGGCATCCCAGGGACAACCTGGGTCTCGTGGTGCACGCCTACGACTCCGAGGGCCGCAAGGTTCACGCCATCACCGAGCCGCCGCTAGGAAGGGAGGCCCTGGTCAGTGGATGAGCGCCGCTGCAGCTCTTGAGGCGCTAGCATGCATGAGTGGTCTCGCTGTACTTCTTCAGCAATCCGGGGAGACGCGAAGCAAACACGGCCTCTAAACGGGTACACATGTGGCGTGCCGTGTCCTCGGGTATTCGTCGAGTGCTGGAGGTCACTGATGTGTGACTGAACACTTCTTCACTTCCTATCTGCTTTGCTTACCTGTTACCAGTCGTGTGCCGATGGCTGCGAAAGGCAATAAGGGCTAGCCTGTCCAACTGTCGAATGCATTTCGCAGTGTGTGACCAGCGGGTCATTGACCTGCGAGTTAATAACGCAACCATACACAACATGAATCGTTGGCCATCTAAACCGGTTTGCTTCGTACTCCATCCTGTGGTTGTGCACGAAGAGAAACTTGGCTCACACGGATTCACTGACGTTCAGTATACCTCGTATGCACCTGGCTCGCGCGGTCGGTGCGTGCGTTTTGTTCTCGGCGGTGCCCCTTGAACGTATGGACGTATGGAGAATGGTCTCATGGCTTCCGTCTCGTCCGACGGGCACACCGTGGAGCGGTCGGCGTCCGAGACCCCTCTCTCTTGGAGCAGCCCTGGCGAGCAGTGAACGCGGCCGACGGCACACGCGCTGACCTCCGGGCGACTTTGGCGTCACCCGATCCCGCGATGGCGCGCCTAGAGGACGCTGACGCGGCTGTCGCGAAGCTCCATGCCGCAGCCGCCGGGGCGACGCCGCCTTTCTTAAGCTGCTGCTCTTGGTTTCACGTGCCCCTCTCTAAATAACGGCACAACCCGCACGGGCTGGTGGATACCGGGCCCATGGCTCTAATTCAGCTCACGCATTCTTCCGGGCGGGCGCGGAATGCCAGCGGCGCGCACAAGGACGCTGCCAAGCCGTTCCGCTGTTGTTGGCCTTCTGTGCGGGGCCGTCCCCTTTCGTCACTCAGTGCGGGCATACCACCGTGGGCTGCATACTTACATCGCTCTCACTGTGAATAACTGAGTCGCGCTAACTCGCGGACATCCACGCGTGGGAGTCGACTCTGAGGTGCAATGCCCTTGTGCTCCTTATGTCAAGCGCCGCGAAGTGGTGATGTCTGCAGTGATGACACACGAACCTCGTTTCGTAACGTGTCACTTGAAAGGCAATCACTGTATGCCGTTTACCCCAACACGACAATCTGCAGTCATCTGCAGGCTGACCACATACGGCTCCGGCATCAGTGAAATTACCGAAACCAGAGTCATGAATTCTTTTCACACGCCATTGTATATATTGTATTTACCCACATATTGGTCGATGCGCAGAGTCGACCTCAAACCTCGGGAAGAGGAAAACAAAAATTCCTGCCTAAAAGTTAAAAGATTCGGCCAGAGCAGTAGTTGCTCACATATCTCACGGGGTGACGGCGGCTGCTTAGCGCCGTAGCATTCTGCACTTTCTACTGCATGGCCATCCTGTAGCGTGCACAAGTCTGGTCCGAGACGACACGTTCAAGACCTGTTCCGTTCGCTTGCGCCGCTCTCGCTGTCGCGTTGCCTTCTTCGCACTCTGCGCTAGAAGCTTCGGCCTTTTTTATAGTCAGGTACAACTCAAGAACGAAGCGGCAGATGTCCCTCAAGGAGCCCCTCCAGCCAATGGGGTCGACCGATTATCCCCTTCTCCCCTTTGACTTTAATCTCTTTGGACCTGCTACATTCCGATAAGAAAGCAAGGCTTTTCCCTGTCAAACGACTCCTTCCAGCCAATGTCGTCGGCCGACTATCATGACCCTGCTAGTGTGAAAAAACAGGGAGTGGTAGATGAAAGGTTATCATCCCTCCCTGGGGGATAGACCCCTCTTTCCTTGGTGCCCCCGCTCCCTGCCTTGTCACGCTAGCAGGGTTATGAGAATCGCCCGACGCCATTGGCTGGAAGGGGGTCCTTTCACGGTGAAAAGCCGCTGTGTTCTTGAGCTGTACCCACTGCAGAGTGAAATCGCAGGGGGTGGCAGATGAATGGGGAATAACGACTGCTTAACTGGATGCCATGAAAATCGGTCGACGCCATTGTCTGGAGGGGCATTTGCCGCTTAGTCTTTAGTTGTATCCGACTTTATAGCAGTACTGCCCGCAATCACCGATTTCGTCGGGGTCTGTCCGAAACCATGCAGTAACCTTGAAGCGCGACAGATAAGCAGGTGGCGACGCGCGCCTTACGCTGCTAAGCCAATAGGGAGGCGGCGTGGTCGCGCAGCTGCAGCCAATGAGAGAGCGGCTGTATACCACAGCTGCGGTCGCGTTCCGCAGATGGTGGGGACTCCGGACGGAGCGGAGGTGTGTCGCTCGTGCTCCCTCAAGCAGTGCTGCGCACTTACTTTGCGTTTGATTACTATGCAAAGCAACTGTCATAGTTTTTTTTACGCCGTTAGCAGTATATAGTCCACTTTCGGCGACAAAGCCACAGTGTGTGCGCGCGCACGTATCGCAACAGATCAGGAGAACTTCCGGGCACGGACCTCATCCACGCCTAGACCGAGAATGGGCTCCGTGTAACGGCTCTCGCCGTTAAAAAAATAAAAAAATGTACTGGTCGACCAACTCAAAGTCCGGCCGAACCTCCGACATTCAGTTAAGGCACAACGCACCACATGTGTACCAGAACTGGGACGGCTCTGAGAAACCTCACCGTATACAGTCGCTCCTGCATCCCGATGCTTCCCTGGCGCACTTTTTTGGCGGCGGCATCCAACTCTCGTGCAACTGCTCAATTTTTCGACGTCCCCGCGCGCAAGATGATGACTCGCTTAATTGCTGCCTATCATAGATGGCAAAATTACGTTTGTAAAAGAATTAAATTACGCTACTAACTACTTTATGAAATCGTGGAAGTGTTATTAAATGTCATAGCCAATTACTTCTCGCAAAAAGTAATGGCATTAACATTACAATTACTTTAACAAAGTGATTGAAATTACTTCTTCATTACTTTTTAATTTTCACGTATAAAAAAAAAAGAAGTCTGGCCGCAGTTCCTATAATCGTTTCAATTTCTCAGTTTACTGCATCGTAGCTGAAGCTTAATTTCAAATTGGGCGTCGGTATTTTTGCTCTGCTTTGAATATACTATGCTGAATAGCCGTGATACCGATGCATTTCATTGCGCATGGTGGAAAACATTTCCAGCCTTCGGTGCAACTAAAACATTGACAAGCGATTACAATAGTCGGTGCTGCGAAGTTTGAGCGTGGCTCTTCACACACCATCGTGCCACCGCTGGCAAGTGGCGTGCTGCTAGCCACCCTTCGGGATCTTCCCGTAACTCTGTATTCGCGCTTTCTCCTTGTTCCATATTTTCTTTTTGGCAAGCAGAAAAAAAGGCTGCACGAAGCATTAAATAGAGTTGAGACTCGGACACTGAACCTTGCGAAAACCTCTCCTTTTCGGCCGTTCTCCTTGACCTGGATAAACTGAAGGGAAAAGATAGGCCCAGTGTACTGAGGAAGGTGCACGCGAAGGAACGAAATGGAAAATGTTCTTCAAAGGAGGTCCTCCAACCAATGGCGTCGACCGATTGCTATATATGATGTCGCGGTTAATCCATGGTTAATCTCAACTCAGTCTCTGTAGCGCTTGCCTGACAAGAGATTAACCACAGATTAACCGTGACTTTGCGGCAATCGGCAGCATAGCATTGCAGCATAGCATAGCAATCGGCAGAGTGACTTTTCAGCATTGTCAGCGGGGTAGTGCGCGATAATGAAGCTAAGACATGCTAACTAGCAGGCTGGTTAACTAATGTTGAATAATTAACTTTTGAACTATTACTGTTATGCTCCTTAATTTTCGAGAGCTGGGCGTGGAGCCCACCGTAAGTATAATATCCATATCAATATTTAGAATTTCGAAAAACGCGGCTACCTTCGGCACTGTACCCCAAAAATCTTGCCTCTCTTTCGACGAATTTTCCTTTGCCTGCAAGCTTCTCGAAAGGGCACGTATTTTGGCGCAATGCAGTCAAAAAGTTGTTAGGCCACAGCGCCGAGGGTAACCGCGTTTTCGAAATCCTAAACACTGATATGGATATTACTTAGCGTGGGCTACACGGGCTGTCGATAATTAAGGAGCCTGAAGATAATAATTAAAAAGTTAACTAATCAGTATTAGATAACCAGCCTGCTAGTTAGCACGTCTTAGCTGAATTCTGATGTTCTACGCCGCTGACAATGCTATGCCGAAAAACGCTTTTCCAACTCAGAAAGCCTAAAAGAAGTTTAAGCCTAAAAGGGAGTCTTAGGTGAAACGGCCTGTATATAGGACGATCTGTCATCGCTGCCTCTGGATGTCTTCCGACGCGTCTCTGGCCTCAGCAGGCGGGCATGCATGGTGGACGCAGCGCTCGTCGCGACTGCATTCGGCGTTTCCCACGCGTTCCGCCGGTGTGCGCGCGTTCCCCGCCGTCGGCGAGACAGACAGACGGTCGATGGGGGGTCCGCCGGCGCGTCGAGTGGGTCGCGGCTGCCGCCGCGCGCGCCGCCGCCGCCGTCTGCGCTCTTCTTCTTCTTCCGAGATAACGGGACGCCTTGAAAAACGCGCCCCGAGACTCGCGCGCCGAGACGGTTCCCGCCCGGGCCGGGTAAGATGACCTTAGACGAAGGTTTAATGAACTTGCGCCAAAAACGGCCGGGCGTTGCCTATCTGCGACGCGACGACTGCCTGCAGCAGCCGCTTGCGTCGAGTGTTTGCTCTTGCTGCGATCGGCGTGCTGCCGGCTGCTGCTCGTGGCGCTGCGACTGGTAAAACAGGTGGCTTTGCTTTTAGAACACTCGAGTATCTGGAGTCGCTCGCTTCACCAGCGCCTCGCGAGCCCTGGTGATGCCTGCGCACCGCTTATTTTCGATGAGATATCACGTTGGAATTTGTGACGAGTCTGCAGCATTTCGTTTTCGGCATGTAGGTAACGTGACTTGTGGCGTCTTCACAACCTGCCCAAAACTAACCACCGTGGCAGGTGGCGGTTAAATTAATTATTGGTCGCGAGAGGTCGCTCGGAAAGGGATAGCCTGGGTCGCACGAACTTCACCGCAATGACAGCACCTGCTATCGCAATGCTGTGGCATATCTCTTAACCGCTGCACCATTCTACAAGGAATGGTAACTCCCTGGGACCTATGAATGTTAAGCAGAGAATGACCAGTTCCGCATATGTGGGCATTAACACATTAAGGCTATCACGTCATACCCTTAGAGCTTAAGTTTCCCTCAAATTTTGTTTCCCATCTCCCCTCATGACGCTGAATATGCAAGTAAAGACGGAACATCCGCATTACATGCGCGACAAAGGGCCTCTGAGCCAGCTCACATGCCCTCCTGAGCTCAGAAGGCTGAATCCTCCTTGTGGCTTGCCGGCCTGTCTGGTCTCTAAGACCCTGCAGTAACCTAATCTAATAAAATACAATTAGCTGCAAGTCTGCGCCTGACCTGTCGGCCTCGTCTGCAGCACTTGTCTTTTATACACAGCCTTTGTCAAAAGTTCAGGGCCGAAGGGGTTTGCTTCGAGCCTTGCCATGTGGCTCTTATGCATCGCCAGCGTTTCAGATCTCTTGAATGTTAAAACTTTCCCCCTCACCCCTTCTTGAGTCGGGTCCTACACGAATGCTACAAGAGCATCTCAACGTGGCTCTACATAAGCAAACCCGTTGCTCTCCTTACTTTTGACGAAAGGTGCACAAGCGAAATTCGAAATTAGAAAGCGAAATTAGAAAGAACAGCTAGAGGCCGAGTCTTCCTCTCGCGAGTAAAAGTGCTCGTCCCTCCCCACTCCTCTTAAATCTCTATGCCGACAATAAAGCTTTTAACCTCCTCTTCCTCCGTTCCGGTTTCATCCCAAGGGCGAGGGCTCCGACACATTTAGCCTGTGCATTGCCCGCGCACCCAGATAGCCCCCTGTGCAATCGCGCTGCCGAGCCCTTTCCCTGCTTCGGGCTGCCGGCCGCTACACGTACACCTATACATCTCCTATAGCACAGAGCGCACCCCTCCCCACCGACACCACCCTTTTCAACCCCGCGATGTATCTATCTCACTCAGCGCCGCGCCGCTGACGGTTGTATGCTGAGATATGCAACAGTATCTTGTTTCTTCGCTCAGCTCCCTCGGTCGTGCCGGCCGGCACACACCACTTTCGAGATCGCGCAACCATCCACTCCATTGCCCGAGACAAGATTGCGGAACCCAGGAGCCTCGCCGCCACGTCTGCCTCTTATCTCCCCCGCACATAATCGCTCGGAAGCGGTGATCGCTTTCACTTCTCCAGGGATTGAACGCCTGTGTGCGTGCGTGGGTCCGAAAAGAAATGATACAAACAGCGGAGCCAGACTCTCCAAGACTTGCTGGCTACGCGTCTGTAGATTGCGGTTGCTGCGCTCGTTGAAATGTACCTGAAAGTGTTCGAGAAGCGCGTCTCCCTCATCTCCTTCGTATCAGCTCACATAAAATAGCGCATAGACAGCACACAACACAGATGACCGCTATTCCGTGTCGTTACCGTGTCCTCTCTATGCGAGCCATATATGAAACAACTGACCTAACAGTGTACAGGGTCGCTCAATATGAAAGGAAACAGGGGGTAGCGCGGCCTCAGCGCTTCGTGAAGTGCGGCGGCCACGAGCTCCCGTGTTCCGTTTCATATTGAGCATCGTTCCCTTTCATGTTGATCGCATGCATGCTGAAAGCCCTTGAAACATTGTCAAGGACCGCATACACACCTTGCTCTCGGAGCACCAAGTACCCAAAAGAAGCCAGCTCTCTTTGGACCCCCGCTCGAGCCACAAGCTGCAGATATCGAGCCTTTGCCGTGGTCCGAAACCACAACGAAGGAGAACTTCGCTGAATTCGACTTACGCTGAGGATAGCGCTGGCCCGAGGGAAAGACGCACTCGTGCACCTTCTTGCCCACGCGTTTTCATCCCAACTCAAGCTGCTATGGGGTAACCTGTGCTGGAAACTTCCAGGCTTACCGCAGCGCCGCATATGATGTAGCGATGAGAGGGAATAACTTCCAGTATATAGCCCTTTCACGACGCCACTTAGCATGTTTGAGCGCATAATTTAAAGGGCCACTGACCAGGGTCCGGACGTTTTTGAAAAACAAGCCCACTGCATAGATGAGGCATCAAAGATAACCTCTGCAAAATACTAGAGCCATGCGCGCCCCGGACAGCTGCGAAAATTCAAATCAAAGCCCGCTCCTTCTTTCCTTCAACAAAAACGGCCCCGCCCCACTACTCTGAACCCCCTTGACGTCATGGGGGTTACTTTCGGTAAAGGCACTCCATTGGTGCATCGTTCTGACTGACGGGAGAAGGTTGGGCGTATAGCCTTGGCGTCGCGTCGTCTGCACAACGCTTTCCGCAGCGCCTTCTGTTTTGGCACATGCCTAGAAACCCGCATGAAGGAACAACAACAAAAAAAAAATGCGGAGTGAGCGTACGGCGACAGCCTTGAACCCTAGCCATAGAAAGTAAACAATAGTAAAACTGAGTGAGTTGGTTCGCCCCCCCCCCCCCCCCCCCCCCCCGCCGTGATCACGTCACGAGACGCTCTGCGTGCGCGCTCCATTCTCAGTTTTTTTTTCTTCTATGCAAGCCCCCCTAAACAAGATTTTAATTACTAGTGCAGCAGAGCCTTTCCCTCGCTCGCCCACTTGACCGCTCCGCACACACACCGTTTATCCTTCGTGCATCTTGCGTACGCCTTGACTCCAATGAATGACATGGGCTTTGGAGCGGAGGAAAGACACAAACACACAGAACACAAACACGCATGGAGAAAAGCAAACTGGCGGTTGCCGGGTCCGCGCTTCGCCGTGCGTTTCCAACACAACCGACTTCCGCCCCTCCGCTCGCGAAACGGTGGGGAGGCCTAAAAAAAAAATGAAAAGGTGGCTCGCTAACTGGGAATGACAAACAGATGTATGAAAGGATGCGCTCGCTAACAAGTCTAGGTGGTCGAGCCGATCGCGCCTCTCTATCGTTCAGTGTGCGGAGGAAATACAAAAACCAAGAAAAGAGTTCTATTGAAGGCGGGGCCATGACGTAGACATGTGACGCACTCCACAGACACCACGCCTCCAGCTTACATCGGAGAAGGAAGGGGTGATTTTGCATTGCCGAGCCTACTCGACGAGGAGCGGGAGAGATTGATTGATTGATTAAAAACATCTTTATTCGTTCAGTATTCTCGGCCCACCCACATGTTCTGAGGAGCGGGAGAGAAAAATCTCGAGGAGGGAACGGAAGGAGAGGAGGTTCGCTCCAAGAGCGGTAGAGAGTGTTTGCAACCCGAGGGTGGTCACGGGCCCTTAAAGCACGAACACGCTCTCTGTTCATTGAGTCACATGCCGGGCTCAACAAAGCAAGCAATGCTGAGGATCAGGAACGTGCCCCGCCCCGTGTAGAATATACGGCTCTGTTTTCGCCGAGACCCAAGCCGGCATCATTCAGTAACCCAATCGAAAAACCGCAGCGCCATCTATAGGCAGCGCAGGTTCCCTTCAAGGTCCGTAGGGAGACGTTCGATCCTCGTTCATAGAACATTGTTTAGTGTGGAGCCTGCATGTATGCGAGCCGAGTTAAACGGCTGCTCATGTGCGGTGAAATTTTGCTTTGCCTTTCATGTCTCCGCGCTTCAGGCCTCCTTGGTTGCGGGTTTGTTGAAACGGACAGCCCCGTTCGCAAAGAAAGATCCGGATATCTCCTGAGAACCGCAGACACTGAGTGCTCGCCAAACGTATGCTGCGTTTAGCAACACACATGTCACGGCAAAGAGGGAAGTTGTCGGGCGGACAAACGTGCGTAGCCTTGCGAAGGCATGCCGGAAATTGCTCCGCCAGAGAGGTAGACGCTTTTCACAGGCGTCGAGTGCTACAGACATGGCCACTCAGTGATAAGTGCGCAGCGCCTGTAGACAGGAGCACGGAGAGAAGTTGCCGGAGAACTCTGCTGCTCGAAGAGCGCAGCGTCCTTGCGCTGAGACCAGCTCAGTCGCAGTGGTATGCGAGGCTGTCCATGCCTCTGCAGTCCTTGCGGGCAGTATCTTTTTGTCCGCGCCATGCCCAGGGATGTCTAGAGGACATGGCTAACGCTCGTCCTAGACCCGAAAAAACAACTTACCTCGCCACGACTGACCCTATCAGCCACGTCAATTCATGCAGGTTGAGCCCGCGCAATTGGAACGTTCCCTTGATGAGGTTCAGCGGTCGCAAATAAGTTTTGCAAAGACAGTCGCAGTCTGTGTATCGGTGAGGGGGTTGCATCTGTATCTCTTGTACTGTAAAGTGTTCACCGTGGCTCCATTTGTAACGGAAATAAAAGGAGCCCGAACCAAAGACGCGGAGGTATATTGAGAGGACGTGTTTTAGCGCCAATCCCGCCCTCTCACTGTATACGCATTTGGTTTTCACCCCTAGTTCTTTTCTAATCGTTATTCTGAAGTATGAACAAACAAGCCCATCAACCTCTACTCGGTATTGTTGGCAGGAACAGAATTGTAAACAGCGCGCATTCCCTGTCCCTCTCTCGCCATCGTCCTTCTTCTTTCCTTTCGGTGGTCGAATTTCGATGGAGGCGAAATTCTAGCGGTCCGTGTACTGTGCGATGTCAGCGCACGTTAAAGAACCCCAGGTGGTCGAAATTTCCGGAGCCCTTCTCTACGGCGTCCCTCATAGCCCTTCTCTGCGGCGTCCCTCATTGCCTGAGTCGTTTTGGGACGTTAAACCCCTATAAATTAAACTAAACCTTTACAATGTGTAAAGGAGCCAACGGGGCTCAGCCGGTCAGCCCTGCATGGTTAACTTTCCCGCTTTTAATCTGCCCCCCCCCCCCCCCCCCCCTCCCGCCTTCGATCTCTTTCAGTACGTGGGGCTATGCATGCATTCAAGTTTGAGAAGGAAAGGCGTGACTCGCCCTCTGCTCTCCTTACTTGAAGTTTTTGCACTTTCCATAAAAAAAGGCGTCTGGAGTCGACTTCTGTCGCATTCATGTAAATGCGTCTATTGGCTACCCGCCGCGGTGGCTCAGTGGTAAGGCGCTCGTCTACCGAGCCGGAGTATCCGGGTTCGAATGCGACCGCGGCGATCGCGTTTCTATGGAGGCGAAACGCAAGAGGCGCCCGTGTGCTGTGCGATGTCAGTGCATGTTAAGGATCCCGAGGTGGTCGAAATTATTCCGGAGACCTCCACTACGGCCCCTCTTTCACTCCTACCTTCCTCCCTTCCCTTACGGCGCAGTTCAGGTGTCCGCCGAGATATGTGAGACAGATACTGCGCCATTTCCTTTCCCCAGAAACCAATTTACCAATTGGCTGCCTGGTAGCGTACGCGCCAATCCGCACCGGGAGCGGATCCGGCGGTCATCTGCAGCTGCGGCGGCGGGGCTTCTCGCGGGAACCCACCCCCTCTCCCGCCGCAGAAGCGACGTGGCCGAAATCCGAGCCGGCGCGTCCTTGGTCCCCTGTCGCGTTCCGCTGGCCGTTTATCGCGATAAGTGCCTGGTAAGCAAACGAGCCCGGTCGCAAGCAGTTGCGCCGTGCGCGGCGGTCTGCTGCTGCCAAGCGCCTGTGCAGCCTCGGCGGTTTTCTTGTAGTTCGCTCGCACGTGCTTGCGGACGGACGAATGCTGTAGATAAAGCTTTCACAGCGATGTACAGGAGACGGGTGCTCCTGTGCATGCGAGCAATTATAGCACTGCAATTCTGTGCAACGTATGTACAGGTGGCCACGGTAAAAAAAAAAAAATCACCCAGTTTATCTACCGCGAAAACATTTAAATTTGCTGCTCCATGCACCTTGCTGCGTCGTGCCACGCAGGTGTACATTCGAGGGGTCGCCGTCCTGGCCACTGAGTGAGACATTTGTTGTTGATGAACCGCACTGAAGCTCCTTCCCTCTGCAAAGGGAGTTTTAAAGTGTGAGTGGTGCATGTGAAAAGGAGTTAAATGCTCACACTCAAAAGGAGTTCCTAGAACTCCTTTATGTCAAAGAGCGTAGCCAACATCATTGCCGGGCGCTTAAAGATCTGCTAATTATTTACCTTGCCGTTTAAACTTATCACTGCTTTAACATGGCAGTAATTAAACTAGTAATGGAATTGCAGTAACTATTTTTTAAATTTTCAGTGTAATTAATTACTTTCGGGTTTCAATAATTCAGCAATGAATTACTTGGGACCGTAATTTTAGGCCGAAAATAATTAATTACCTCCGAAATTACTGCTGTTCGTGTCAGCAAAGCGTTGGTCTCTCGTATATCCGGTAGGCCGCCTTGAAATCAGGAACGACGCGTGGCAAGCAGGAAAGAGCAAAATAACTCAGTAAGACTGTGCGTCCGAGACCAGCGGTGTCCTATGCTGTCGGCTCGCCAGGCCTTTTCACATTTGCCTTTCTGGACGCCGCCATATTTAAACAGGGCTGTGCCAGCAGCGTTCTGATTGGCGGATTTCATGCACGCATCTACTGCGCATGCGCAGCACAAATAAAAAAAAAAAAACACTCGCGCTCATTCAAGCTGTGAATTTTGAAAGGACTATACGATAGGCAGGCAGGAGTGCGCATGTCGCGAGCGTCCCCCAAGCAGGAAAGCTGTGCTTGCAGCATCGGAAAGTCAGATGGCGCTCGCCAAAGTCCAAAACGAGCCAAAAGACCACGCAGAGGCGCTGGCATGGTTGCGTCGGTGCCCGGTTGCGCTCGTCACCAAGGGACACGGGGGACCTCGCAGGCTTCAAGCGGCGGAGGCAACTTGGCGGGTAGCAAGACGTTGCTTTCGCCGTTTTTTAAGGCGGAAGCCTTTAATGTCTCATCGTTGTAAGCAGCAGTTGTCGACAGAAAATGTCACGCTTTTCAATTGGTGGAAACGGTCGTGACGTCACAGCGCGCGAATTTCAAACGGGGCCAATTGCACTTTGGCTAGTAACCATACAACCAATAGAAGGGATCGTATAGTGATGCTCCAAGTAAGGGGGACTGAGCTTAGTTAATTGCTTAATTACCCAATTAGCCTAATTAGCTCTACTAGTCAGGCCATATAAATAAATAAAAGCGATTAAGAAATTGGTCGAGCTCAGGAATCGAACCCCGGTCTTCGGCGTGAGAGACGAGCACGCTATCCACTCCGTCATGCCAGCTCGATGGTTTGGAATGAACAAAGGCGCGTCTAGTGAATACGGTGTCTTCACTCACTCTCATCCTCCTCCATTCCCTTCCGGCGAGGTTTAGGTGTCCACCGACAAATGAGAGACAGATACATTTCTTTTCCTCAAAAACCAATTTACCGACGAGCGAGGCGTAGAACCGAATGGGCGATGGCGTTCTATGGACTCCTTGGCAGCGTTGCAAGACGCTGTCGCGTTCCACTCTTAGGGGCGAAGCTTAACATCTTAACCACACATCAGTGACCACACTTTAGGTCAAAAAAGTGCCCCCCCTGAATTTTGACTGGTGTCCACCGAGATATGTGAGACAGTTACTGCGTAATTTCTTTTCCTCAAATACAATTTTCATTTTCTTCATTACGGCTCCTCTTTATCTATCTTCTTTCACTCCCACCTCCCTTCCTCTACGGTGCGGTTCAGGTGTCCACTGAGATGACAGAGAA
This sequence comes from Amblyomma mixtum, assembly GCF_055824585.1. Classification (NCBI taxonomy): domain Eukaryota; kingdom Metazoa; phylum Arthropoda; class Arachnida; order Ixodida; family Ixodidae; genus Amblyomma; species Amblyomma mixtum. Next base: position 58,667,128 of record NC_143016.1, on the reverse strand, counting down.
TTACTGCGCCATTTCCTTTCCTCAAAAAGCGTTGCGTTCAAAGGACAAGGCATCGCGCCGAACGGGTGGTGGCGTTCCGTGGACTCCCTGGCAGCGCTACAACGCGCTGTCGCGTTCCACTCCTAAAGGCGAAGCTTAAGCGTCATTAATTAGCAGTTAATTAGCATTCCGGTATTAATCGTAATTAACAATTAATTAGTGATTTGCCATGACTTAGTAATTAGTACTCAAATATATGTGACGCCACCAGTGCCACAGAAACAGCGAAGGTGGTGCGGAAAACGCTTCCGCCTCTACCCACTTTAGACAGTCAAAGTGCCCCCTGAATTTTTCCTGTCTTGACTGTTGGGCGGAGTGAAAGTGACGGCTGCTTGACCGTGCTTCTATTTTCATTGTTTAGTTCGTGTTGTCTTATCTTTGTAATGAGCCTTGCTTTAGGAAATAAGAGGGAAGGGGAATAGCTGGAGCGGAATTTAGTGGGAAGTCTAAAGAATTACGTGTTTCACTTATCCTGTTTGCTTCGGTTCTGTATTCATCCAGGGCAGCTGTGGCGAGACCAGACAGCAGTCACCTCCGGCAGCTGTTGATCTCTTCTTGCACAAAAAATAGAAAGTAATTTAAAATTAACTGTAATTTAACGTAAAAAAACTAATTTAATTTAAAAGCAACTGTAATGCAATGTAATTGCTTTTGTGAGCAGTAATTGGTAATGTAATTTAATTATTTCCATGCGTCTTTACAACTAAAATGATTAGTAATGTAATATAATATAATTTTTCAAAAGCAGTTGTGCCATGTATGTCAGTGTTATATAGCTGTGTTGCTCCTCCTCGAGCAGGTCCTTTCGCCAGTATGCACAGGCACACCGGCACTGAGCCGTTCTTTTCTTTTTCCACTCGCAGAGGCCCTTCCTGGTAGTGATGGTGGACAAGGGCGGCCGCTCCCGGACGCGGCGCATGGTGGGCCTCAACTGCCAGGAGAACTCGAGCGAGGAGCGCTGCTGCCGCTACCCGCTCACGGTGGACTTTGAGGAGTTCGGCTGGGACTGGATCATCGCGCCCAAGCGCTACGAGGCCAACTACTGCAGCGGCGAGTGCCCCTACGTGTTCATGCAGAAGTACCCGCACACGCACGTCGTGCAGCAGGTCAACCTGTCCGGCTCGCCGGGACCCTGCTGCGCCCCGCGCAAGATCTCCGCCATCTCCATGCTGTACTTCGACGACAACCACAACATCGTCTACGGCGTGCTGCCCGGCATGATAGTCGACCGCTGCGGCTGCTACTGACGCGCCAAGATCTCCCCCGCTCTGCTCGGGGCCCCCGACCTCCGCCGCCGCTACAGCTGCGCGGAAGGCTGTTGTAGTACAAACAAAGACGTTTCCATCGCGATGGTTCCGTCCCGCGGACGATGACGGACAGTGCTTCGGGGGGCCGTTGCCGCCCGTCTTGCTGCGCGAGGGTGTGTACGTGGCTACCCAGGGAGCTTCGCTCCAGAATAGCCAAGACCAAGTTCTTTCACCCCGGAGAATGTCCCAGCTTGTCTGTCACCCTCTCGCGTTCAGCCCTGAGCGTCAGCGGCGCAGCTGTCGAAACGGTTTCTTTTTTCATGCCGGTGTGGTCGAGTCGCTCACACTGGCGTGCTGTTGGAGCCCGTGCTTCGCAGGGAAGCTCGCGGAGAGGACGTTCCGGGGATTTAAAAGTCGAGCTCTTCCTGGACGTCATTTCTTTTCGGCTTTTCCTTAGGCTGGAAGTCCTGCGTATGCACACCACGCATCTAAACATACACCGTCGTGCAGGACTATAGACTGACTCGCGTGGAGCCACTCTTCGCCACGGTTCCCAAGGACTGGTCACATCGTTTTTGTGTGAGTGCACGGTGAATGAGGACATTTGCGCGTTTGCTGGACAATTTATAGCCTTGGCCTTCTTTTCTTTTTTTTTTTTTTACAGGAGTCGATCTATTTAATGAAGGAACACGTCGGTGGTGCGCACTCGTTGATATGTCATCATACTTTCTGACACATTGCTTTTTTTTTACACGAATTTATGTTAGTGGTCTATTCTAGTGCCTTTGACCGAGTGTGCGAATAAGATCTGTATTTTTGTTTGTTTGTGGGCACACGTGTGTGCTATATGTGGTTTTCGAGAGCTGCTCCAAAGATGTTTCTCGTAGCATGTATACGTCATTGTTTTCGTCTTTCATTGTGAACATTTTTGTTAAATAATTTCACTCCCACATGAGCCACGCGTGTTAATCGATGGGCCGCGGACTGGTTGTATGCAGAACGCTCAAAATGAAAGAAGCGCTAAAGAAACTGCAAAAAAAAGAGGCCGAAGCTAAATAATGGGCTTCGTAAAGCTGCTGGCTGACACCAATTTAAATTAGCGAAGGACTGCTGACGTTTTCCTACTAGGGCTTTTCAGCGAATTTTGCCGCTATCGACTACGAAAAAAAAAAAAGAAAAACTTACAAGTGTCCGTCTTCGGCTGACTTTCTCTTGAGCGCACACGCATATAGCCATGTCCAGTGCTCTATTGTGTGAAACAGACCGCTTGCTGCTGATGCTAACCCCGCCGCGCACTGGAAAGAGAGTCGTGGCTGCATACCGTATTTTGCAAAGCGAAGCATGTGGCAAATTATAAGGTATGCCCAACGATTGCGAGCTTTGGTTTCCGCAAAAAAAAAAAGAAACTGTAGATTTTCTGTCCCTATATATATATATATAGACTGTGTGAAAAGTTCGTGTGAGCTTATTTCCTTTTCTACGATTTGTGAGTTTTTGGAGCTCAACTTTGCGCATCTATTGAGGTTTGCGTCGTATCCAGTGAGAGACTCCAATCGCGAATTTTAAAAATGTGTCTGCGATTTGGACTCGGTCTCCAAGCGTTCATACCCAACAATTCTGGACAAAATGCTTTTTTGAGCGGAAAAGGGTTTATGAACGCCATTTTTTATGTATTGAAGATTTCACTATAACAATCAACATATCGGCAGATCTCCCGTCGACAGGCTTACATTTTTTTTTTTTTGCTATCAATGTTTTTGCTATCGTCAAAATCGTTCCCAATTAATTTTCCATGGCAGTCTTAACTGCTTGATGCAAGCGATCTAAAAAATTTAAAAGAAACATTTTGCTACGCATCGGAAGAATGGACCATTACCTTCAATATTTCTATAACAGTACCTTAAAATATTCCAATATTGAAAATTTTTCTCCAAGAATGTTGGACATGGTTCAGACGCTGAGATGCCGGAGTCCAAACGGTGAACGTTGTCACATAAGCTCTTCGTGTTCCTGCTCAGACGCTGCTTTTCGAACATGTTAGTGAGGCAGATCTCGTTTGCCACTTTTTCATTCATATATAGGAAGTGAATTACATTGTTCAGTCCTCATCCAGCTGCGTTTTTAGGCCGAGAAACGCATATGTCATAACCTGGCTTCTTCTGTGCGTATATGTGTGTGTGTGTGTGTGTATGTGTGTGTGTGTGTCTGTATAGTCATTGATACTGTCCTCGTAGGCGGCTTTTCTATCTTGCGAGAAATGCTACAATTTGTTGAGTATGAGGATTACTTGTTGATAACTTAGCGCATGCAAACAAAAAGGCCTTTCTCGATCTTTCATACATACCAGAAATACGTTCGTAGTGAAGTGCGCTAGCTTCCCGGTAGAATTTGAAAAAAAAAATCGCCTTCCACCTCGCACTCAATTTTTTTAGTTCTCAGAACACTGCTGTCAGTACGTCAGCAACGTTTTTCAAATTCAATTCGGTGATATCATTCAGTAGCAAAGAATAAGTAATTCTCCCAGAGAACCGGAAATCCAAATTGGGAAGTAAACTATAGTGGCACGCTATACATAAATATGCTGAAATGTTTTATTTTACCTTCAGAATGAAGCCTTTATATAGCTCAACTGCTTGATGACCTGCCACAAGTGAATGGGATAGCAGCTGTACTGTTGCCATACCTAACAATTCTGACAAAAGCATTTTTTTTTGAACGGGAAACCGTTTATGAACGCAGTTTTTTTTTTTCATATAATGTAAGATTTCACTATAACAATCAGCATATCCGCATATCACCGGACGACAGTCTTATATTTTTTTCTACTCGCGTTTTTGCTATCATCAAAAGCGTTCCCCATTGGTTTTCTATGGCAATCTTAGCGATCGATGGAAACACTTTAAAAGAAAAATTTCGCTACATATCAAAATAATGGACTATTCCCTTCAATATTTCCATACCAGTGTCTTACAATTTTGCAGTTTTCAAAATTTTTGCCCAAGAAAACTGGACATGTTTTCTGGGCGAATTTTCGAAATAAAGAAACACACCTTGGCGCGAAACTTTCCCAAAATACCACCGGGCTGCGGCACCTGAAAGAGCATTAAGCCGCCTGAGTCCCTCTTAAGGGTACTACTTTCCAAGGGCTCAGAAACTTATTTCTTCCGCAAAGACATGAAATACATGCAAGAGCTTGTGTAACCACCGTCACGACATTTTGAGAACAGAGGCACATAACACGCTTTGTTCGAGATTGTTCTTCGCCGCGTATTGTGCACATGCCTTTGTTGTTAATGAAACATTGTTCACGTTGGTGAATCAAATTTGCAGTTGTATACGTCATACGAACTCCCTGTGTACAATATGTGGAGCTTTAGATCTCGGTTGCGGTGTGAAACAAAACGCAGTGTTATGTATCGATGTCTGTATCGTGTTGCAGCTGACCCCGAATGCAGTGAAATTGCTTTGTTCGAAATTTCGCTTATTGCGAAGTGTTCTTGCCTTCAAGTGTATATACCGTCACCGTGTGTTCACAAACACGCATTTTTTCTTCTTTTTTTTTTGACGAAATGCCGCTTGTCCGACAACTTCTCGTTATCTGCTTTAACCGGGGTCTCCTGCACTTGTCGTGTATACGGTGTGTTGCGTTTTTGTACCCGTGTTTTTCACTCGGTTTCAGAGTGTGAAGGAGATGTTGCGCGTTGTACGACTTATAAGCTACGCTGTTTATTTGCGCGTAATTTAATATTTTAAAACTTTGAGATTACCACTTGGCGGTGGATCGTGAAGATTTGAACCAGGGTCTTGTGATCCAACGGAACCGCCCACTGATGACATGGGCTGCCGTTGGACTCGACCGCGCGAAATATTTTTGAACCACGTAACATCTGTTTTTCCTGTGGCTGTCTGCAAAAAATTTTCTGCTTCCAAGGGCCAGTTGTCAGAACTCTCGTTCCAGTTTCCACACTTTCTTTGCGAGCTAGATTCTCAGGCTGTGATTAGATTTAAACGTTAAAGAGAAAATAAATAACTCGTGCGTTCAGCGTGAATTCATCTATAGAGCGGTATTGCTGTGAGCTGTCTCTTGTAGGAGAATGGGAATGAACTTGCGATGATATGTGAAGCTTCGCAAGATAAACGGAGTGGCACCGATTCCCTCACTATCTTTTTAATTAACTGTTAAAAAAAATAAAACATTTTGCTGCGTGCGCGTGTCACCTGTGGCGCATATGGCCAGTTTTCTTACCGTTCGCAACTATCCGCTCAGCTGCAATATTTCTTGTCCCCGTTTTCCGACAACTTCTTCTCCAAAGTTTGGCGAAGAAATCAGAAAAACTAACAGCGTCATTTTAGAGAATTCGGCATTACTGGTTGTTAAAGTTGGAGTCGCGAAACTTTCCAGGGAGGCTTGTGTTTGGTCGTTAAAGATATTTGTTAAATTGTTATTTACGCATCGGCTAAAAGCAACAAGGAGGGATGCACTGATGCCCGCGCGAAACGCAGCCTTGCAGCCTTGCATTGGTTTCACCCTGGCACAAAAATTATCATTGCCAAAATGCTGAAATGGAGACGTGTTGAAAATAAGTAGCGTATGACAAAAACAACACCAGTGCAAGGTATTCGGGAGTGCACCAGGATCGATGTACCGTTTGATTGCTCCCTTGCGAAAAGATTTTGGTGCGGTATTTTCTATCGGACATAGCGCTCGGCACATCAGTATAAGCCGGTATATCTTAACTGCTTCGCCACGAATAATCACAGGTCAGCAAATTTGCTCTTTTTCACCACAGGTATCGATGGCTGCGCAGGTCCTCCTTAGTATGCGCCTCTGGCCTCAGCAGCTGCACTTGTTCTCCTGCTGTTCTTTTTATTTGTCCTAATGCGAAAAAAGCCGAGGAATGTTTACTGCCGGAGCAGGCGTAAAAGCCGGCGCGCGGCTGACGCGCGGTCGAGTGAGGCGTCAGGCATTTTCTGGGCGCCACCGTGCGTGCTCTCACGGCATTCCTTCGCTGTGTCGCCCGTGGTGTGGCGTCGACGTGCTTTATCGGTATGTGGCACAAGGTAGACGGGCAGGAAAAAGGTGCCTGATTGTTGGCCTGGCATCGCACTCAAAGATTCCTCGTCCTTCTTTTCTTTCTGTTCTTTTTATCTCAAGGTTGTTTTTCTCCTGCAAGCAAGAAAAACAAAACGATACAAAAGGAAGAGAACGACGATATTCTCCTGCTCAGTTCGAGGCCGGCAGGAGCAATGGCATTTTTAAATCCTTGCTGAGGTCAGTCGCCGAGGTCTCAACGATAGGGTGCGCTTTCTTCCAGTGCGTGTTCGGTGGACGCTATAGTATGAACCCATTTGCTTTGCCGTCAGTTTGCACCGATTGTAAGGTAGCGAATTGAGCATTTATTGTATATTTTGGAAGTGTGTGATTCAGCGCATTTTTTGGTACATATATAGACAGGACGGAGCGAGCTTTATTCCCACTCGCAAGTAGCCACTCCTCCGGAATATATATATGGTTTGGTTTGGTTTTATGGGGTTTAACGTCCCAAAACGACTAAGGCTATGAGAGACGCCGTAGTGGAGGGCTCCGGAAATTTCGACCACCTGGGGTTCTTTAACGTGCACTGACATCGCACAGTACACGGGCCTCTAGAATTTCTCCTCCAAAGAAATTCAACCGCCGCGGCCGGGATCGAACCCGCGTCTTTCGGGCCAGCAGCCGAGCACCATAACCTATATATATATATATATATATATATGTTTAATTGGGTCAGCAAGTAGGATTATGGCACATGTGGTTCGATTTTATATGATTAACGTCCCAAAGCGACTCAGGCTATGAGAGACGCCGTAGTGGATGGCTCCGGATAACTTCGACCTCCAGGGGTTCTTTAACGTATACTCTGACATCACACAGTGCACCAAAGTCGCGGGTTGGTCGCATTTGGTTGGAGTCGAAATGCTAAAGTCGAATCTATCAGTCCTCCACAACGGCGACCCTCATATTGTGGGTCGCTTTGGAGCGTTAATCCTACAAAGCCAAACCGTATGTGCCATAATCCTACTTGCTGGCCCATCCAAACCTATACACATTGTTGCGAAAATGACTAACTAAAATTAGGAGAGAAAAAAAGAATTGCTGCTGATCCACGTTTCGCTCTAGCAACGCTGAAAATCAGGCAACAACGCCCTTGGAAGACGTCTTGAAACTGCCACAATACGCGCTGTCAACATACGTGGTTACCCTCGCTGTGATATCAGCATTTGAGTTACGCGGTTTGATCTGTGTTGACCCCTCTCAAGACTTCAAGACCTACCCCTGTGTTTACATTTTTTGCACCATCTGTTGTTTCCGGTGTTTCGTACTAAGCGGAAACGTGCCATGCTTCCCTGTATATGCTTGACGCCCTGTGCCTTTTTGACGCACGAAACATAAGCCTGTGCTGGACGCTGCTGTCAGTTCTTACAACAGCGGAGCCGGCGTGCAGTGCAAATTTAAGCCAAGTTATTTTCTTCTTGTTCTTAGCCCTTTCTTTTTTTACACGTGCAGTGTTCTTGTGATCAACGGATGCACCTTGCGCGATCACCCATCCGTGTTTGACGAGCATAGCAATGACGTATACACACAAAGGCACAATACACTACGCACCGAGGGAAACATTGTTTCACGCACAAGAAGCATAGAGCCATTCGTTGACAAATGTTCTGTGATATTCACAATAAAGATATGAAACACCATCACCTTTGGCGTTTCTGTCTTTTTTTGAGTTGATGAAACCGGTATCAGCGCCAAATAGAGACCCCTGTGCGGACGTGTCCTGGATGCGGACGTGTACCGCCACATCACAAACCGCTGGGCCAGACCCACCCTTGTTGACCTCAGGATTCCATCAGGTGGATTCATGGCCCGCATAAGCGAAATAAGCCGAATGGCCGATGGTACAGTTAGGTGCAGTGCCGGCGTCAAATGAAACGTGCTCAATACTAGTGCAACGGGAATAGCAAAACAAGATACACCTTTAGCATACCGTGCACCGTGTTACCGTTACCACTACCGGAGTACCGGCAGCCCGCGTACAGCCAATGCCCATGCGCAAATCGCCTTCACGGCGCCAGATGGCGCCAGGTGCTCGGTAGCTGCGTGCACCTGCAGCATCATCGCATGCTCACAGGCGGTGGGCGGTCTCCCGGTACCCCTATTCTAGTGCACTGTACTCCGGTTACGGCAACACGGTACATGGTATACTAAAGGTGTCTGTAGGTGTCATGGAGACTATTAGCACTCTTGATTTTCACTTCTATGGGCCGAAGACTGCTGCGCAGATGCCTTAATAACAGAACTTGCACATTTTCTCTCCAGCAGCTACTATTTTTGTACGCTTGCTTTCGCGTGCCAGTTATCTTGTTCGCGTTACATTCGACACTGACATTAAGGTTTCAGTTAAGTCCCTTTCCGCTTTCTCTTTCACAGTTGCGCCACAGAGCAGATCCTCGAATACAAAAGGTAAGAGTGAAGTTCATGATTCTTTGCACATTGGAATGACTTGGCCGAAAAACGAAATATACTTTTTACTGTTTTTCCTTCGGTGTAGCATGAACTCATTGGATAAATAGCGATTGTATGCATGCTGGTTGGCTGTAACGAATTACTGCACAATTGAAACGTCCAGTGGGCGGTCGTTGGAAACCTTCGAAGGGTCACAACAAAATGCACAACGAATTCGAAGCGCAACCATTTGTAGAGGCTCTGTGCACGGGCGGATTTATGGCTCACTCTTGGAGGGGGCTGTTAGAGATAGGACGGGGTGTGGGTGGATGCGGGTCTAATTTGAACCGTGTATCTCTTCGGCTTTATTCGGCGAAAAAGGGGGATTTGCTTGGTTTTCCTTTGTAAATCTTCTCTCTTTTGTAGGGGTGGGGGGCAGTGAATGAGCAAGTTTACCATTCGTCAGCGTTCCACGTGGGCACTGTTCGTCAGCGGGGAGTTCGCCCTCAGAGTCATAATTCGTGAGCTGGCCATGTCAGCTCAGAATGGCACACACAATCGTTCATTTCCGTGCAACGTCCACGCTGCTGTCGCGAAAATAATCAGTGTGTCAGCGGCGCTGAACGATGACAGGCGCGCGGATGGGAGGCTAGTACATTTCCGTGGGACGTAACAGCATCAACCCCCTTGGATACGTGCGTGGTGAAACGTTACAATTTTGTACAAAAATTGAGTTCATAAACTATTTCCCGTTCAAAAGTGATTTTGTCCAGAATTGTTGGGTACGATTAAGCAAAACCGAAAGTTGGCCGAGTTGGTGTACATTCATGATGAAAAAATAGCGCGAAGGGAACAAGCTTAAGAAGAACATACAGGACGACGCAGACAAGTGGTAACTAGCAACTGAATAACGCATGCAGTTTTTATAGATGACACACTGAAAAACGTGAAACAAGGGGGCTCTGCTCGGAAGCCATAGTCGAAGGGCAAAAAGCATCGCAAGCAGTGCATGTTACCCATCGCTTGGGAAAGGAGGAATTCAGCGTAAGGAAACTTTTAACATTAAGAAACTTTCGAAAAACCTTTAAAAGCATTAAGCTTTGTTCAAAGACTCACTTAGTTGGTGTTCAAGTTTCGGTATATTGTATCATCGTCATACATGGCAGCACGAGGTTGCCCTTTACCTGCAGAATCATCTCACGTCGTTGGATGTGCAGGGCAGTTTCATCATCCTGAACTCGGCTGTTGAGTTCGACCTTCTGTGAACAAAGAATTCGGGACGGCATGGTGTTTTTAGCGTAGATGTCGAAGTCTTGCATTTCTCCATGCCTCATGATGAGCTGCAGCATGCGTTAAGCTGTGCGTCAGCAGTGATAATGATGAAATCTCTCTTATGGCCAGGTGTGGTGTTTCAGTGGAATCCTTCATGGAAAGTTTGTCTTTTCATCTGTCCTTCATCTGTCCTCAACAGTCACTAGGTGGAAGGGAAACTTCTTCGTTCAACGCACTGGTACGTGTGTGTGTGTAGGTTCTTGCGTAGCACCCGTTCTGAGCAACATTTTCCTAACACAGGCGGACAGCAGCATTCAGTGCAATTCGGTGGGGCTAGTTCGAAAAATTTGCAGATATATATCGTTGAGTACCTTGTGATTTTTTTTTTTGGATTCTGAAGTAAAACGAAGCACCCCAGACATACTGAAGATTTTAAAAGAAAGCAGCTCAGGCCTGAAGTTCACTGTTGAAACGACTATAAAGAAGGGACTCTTGAATTTCTAGATTTGTCGTTGACCGTTCGCTAGGATTACACTCGTTGGACTTAAAGCACCCGGTCTGCCAAAGCTCTCCTTGACAATGCCTCTGGACACTCAAAAGTTGTCAATAATGGTATCGCGACGTCTTGTCTTATGACAGCCGTCACAAAATATTGCGTTCATTCCGTGCAGCAGAGCGCCATCTGTGCAGGCCAACAGGCTCAAGGACGCTGGATACCCGACGCATGCAATCTTGATGACTTGTGATAAGCTGGTGCGGTGTATTAAGACGGGTTGCCATTCTGAAAATGCTGAACAAGATCGTCAGAAGGTCGGCGTCGTGCCGTATGTGCACAGAATGGCGCATGGCCTCAGGAAGATAGCAAAGTCGCTATGGCGTTCCCGAGGTTTTTTCCGGTCCGATTAAGTTGAGTAGTTTGTGATCAGAAGTTCAGAACCGGCAGGAAGGTGCTAGCGACAGGAGACAAAGGCGTGGGTGCACCGTACAAAGCACTCATCCCTGTTTGTTCCATGATGTGTAGCGCACAAACTGTCGTTGTCATGTGGAGCGATATGTTATGTATATAGGGCAAACTGCAGACGCCTAAATGCGAGGCTAGGTGAACACCGAACTTCGCTTAACTACCGGTTACGGTAATCTTCCTGAGCATTGCCGCGCATGTAAAGAAAAAGAGGAAAAGAAAGAAAAAGTGCACACTTGTATTTGCTAGAACACCGCGACCATCCAAATCAGTATACCTCAACCAGCCCTCAGTTGCACTGGCAGATTGTGAATTTGGTTTCTTCGCCTCCGCATTGCATTGTTATTCAAAAAGTTCCTTTCTGTTAAAAGTTTCTCTGAAGTTCCTTATTGTTAAAATTTTCTTTACGCTTAATTCCCACTTCCCTAAGCGATGAGTAACTCGTCTGCTTGTGTGGCTTTTTACACTTCGACTGCGGTTTCCGAGGGGAGCCTGCTTGTTGAAAGTTTTTCAATGTGACATGCATACATTGCGTACATTCAGCCATAAACTTCAGTTGCGAGATGTGCGGCGTCCTGGTCGTCTGTCGTGTTCGCTTCACGCTATTGTTTTTTTCATCATGAAGGACAAGAATGCATACAAATGGCAGAATAGGGAAAGATAGTAAACAGTACTGAAGTATTGATAGTTCGACTGTCTTCCAGGCAGAAGTCCTTAATCCAGAAACTCGCTGCCCGCCTAAGCCGTGCCCTCGTCTAGCAGTACGCGCCGAATCAAAATTTGATGCGTCTGCTGCATCCACTGATCAGTGGCTGCATCTCACGCACACACACACACACAAAAAACTGCACTTCGTCCGCTTTGTAGGTGTGTGCTGCCCTCTAGTAGCCTTTTTTTGAGCTGTAGTGCTTTAAGATTGCTTTTCGTCGACAGATGACGCAGAGGTCGCATTTGTTGTGTGTATGGCGTAGAAGACTTCACGCCTGCGGTTTACCTCCGGCTCCATGGTGCAGCAGCTGTGTGTTACGCAAAAAAAGAAAGGTCACGTGGTGCAAGGGGTTTGCACTGGCCGCGCATCCGTCCGGCTTCCGACGCGGTCTCGAAGAGGCGCTCGAAGCGCTAAATGTCTCGAAGCGCGTACGTGCGCAAGCCGCTAAAGGTGCCAAAGCATTTCCTCTTCGACGTATTTTTTCCTCGTGCGATTGCGTGCCAGTTCAGTTCGGTCGCTTGGTAAGGTGCCTCCGTGTTCGGCAGCGTCGATACTGTGTTCGAGGACGCAGAACAGGACACAATAGACCGCCAACAGTCGCCGTTCTTGGAAGTGACTCATACTTTACATTGGTGCGTATCCTCATTGCACAATTAGTGGGATCGGTCTGCATCGGCCCGTACGCAATTCTGTTGCGACGCAAGAGTTCGTCCATTTCTTGGTTTCTTGGTTGGTGGACGCGCCGCAGCCGTCAGGAAGAGCAATGTTGAAACTTATGTAACGAAGATGCACGTCTTATTAGCGCCAAAGCTAATGACATTCATCTAGGTTTGGGACTCGCGCCTTCACGTAATGAGAATCTTCAATACATATTCTGGCAGCTTGTTTGCTACCGTAATTCTGGAGTTTTGCAACATCACCCATTTTCATTTACCCTTTACTTATTATTTCGAGCCATCACAGCGACCGAAGGAAACATCTGTGCACCGCCCCTGTGGCGGAAACTCCAAATCGCGGCTCAGAGGACGCAATAGTCTTGTTTACCACTGCGTATCTTATCAGTCCGGCGCCGCAGCTGCCTCGGCGATTTCTCATAACAGAACGCGCTCCTGATATAGCATCGGGAGCTGAAATTCCTTCCAAGCGCATGCAAGCGCGAGGCGGGTGTATGTCATTGTTCAGTACCGAGTACACGTCTGCAAGCGCAGCAACTTCCTGTGACGGTTTGCGACGTTGATGGCACTGGTTATTTTAACGTGACATAGCAATGCCCAGCAGTGGCAAAGAGCGCAAACTTGCGCCTCATTTCTTTTTTTTTTTTTTGTGGTCGAGTCTGAAGATAGTGTTTTCATTGTTACGAGGGCTTTGTACCCGCCTGCCTTATTACTGTTATTATTATTGCGTCTGTGAACATTCATTTACTTTCACTTAGCTGAAATATTTACCACTGTGGGCTTGTCCTGCGATTATCGATTTTGTTCCCTATTGGTGAGCAAATCATTTAGTTGGTAGTATTAATTTTGGTTTATTTTGATGATTTTGCTGTCAAAAATGCTGTCTTTGAAGCATATAGTTTGAGTGCGGCTTCACAGTTAGACACATATGTCATATGTTTCCAGGTACTGTAAGTGCACATCTCAAGCACTGCTCAGCACTGCAGCTGTGGCACAGGCATATCGCAGAGGACATAGACCAGTGCAGGTGTTAAGTAAGCTGCTATCTGTGTCATTACCTCAGCTGTAATTTTCATACTTGCTTCAGTGTTGTTTGTTCTCTTGCTTGCTTATTTTTGTAAGCTTGCTGCAAAAAATATGCAAGTCCATTGATGCCTTGTAATGGTCAAGTGTAATTGTTTGGGATTCCAACTGCCTGAAAATGCAGCGGTTGAGTTCCCATGAGAGCTGCGTCTGCTTTTTATTGTTGCCTATATTTTTATTTTTGTCATTTCACTTGCCTGGCATGTCCACACAGCTGTTTTCTATGCAGCATGAACATTGCTGACAGGCAGCATGCCTACTTTATCAACATGCGTTGTTGTTGCTTTGATGTGTTTGTTGGCTGAACTGTGTGCTTGCACTTTTTCTCTATGTGCAAAATGAGCTTAAAATGAGCTTGTGACCTTCTCTTCATTTCCACAAATGGGGAGCAAATTGCCTAAAATATCTGGCACTGAAGAATTCAATGTAAACTTGCTTTATTCTGTGATTGTTCTACTGGTGCAGCTAGACCATAGAAACTTAAACTTATTCAGGAAAGTAGTGGAATTTGCTTAAACAGGAAAAGGCAAACAATGCGAGTTCAAGCTGCTGGGTCAAGTGCTAAAAATGCGATGTGGTTGTTTGGTCAGCATCAAGCAGGCTGCTAAAGAAAAATTGCTGTGAGCTTTGTGAGCCGTTCAGTATTGGGATTGTGACTGTTTAATAGTAAGCAGTGATGTTAATTCCTTTCAGGACTAATGTCAAACTGTAGAATAGTCATTTGTTAGAAGCTGAATTGCATTACTTTTACTTCTGTTGAATCTTCAGAGGTAAAGTAGTGCCTTAACAGAGAGTGTTTACAAATTTTAGTAGCTTATTTCGGTTGCGAACAGTAACTGTGAAATTTGGCTTAGCATGGTTAGTCTTGTGACAATTTGTGTGGGTTTTGAACCTGGATGGCTAATTTCAGATTAAATTTTGCTCTGGCAAGTAATGTCAGGATGAGCTAAGATGTTCCAACAACCGGGTTAATTGGAGTTAAGTATAACAGCAATGTATTGTAAAGGGTTATGAGTTAGTGAGTTTTTATAGGCTGGAGTGACACTGACAGGCCTACCATAATAAAGAGCTCCAGATTATTTTTTACCCTTGGAGTTTTTAACATCTATTGAAATCTTTGTGTACAGCACCTGAAAAAATGGTGTAGAATTTAACTGCTCTTCTTACATCCTAGTTAAATTGTGTGCCATGAAGCCTGCTGAATAAAAATGAATGGCAATGGGGGAGGACAGAATCAGCATGTGTAAACCATACAGGATGTTTCACATGACTTGAACCAAAGATTTAAAAAAAGTGGTTAACCGCAGCCCACTGAAACCAATGATGCATTGTTTTCCATCATGTGGTGCTCCTCAGAATATTTTTTATTGCTTGACAGTGCTTGACAGTGCGTCATCACTTTCAGCAGCGGCACGGCGGCCGTTCACTTTGCCACGATCAGCGGGCACGCTCAGTTTGCTCAAAACGCCGTTGAGAGCGCTGCAATTTGGTAGAGCATGAGCGTAGTCACGTGGTATTTTTTCATATTTCAAGGGCTTTCTTTAGATGCCGGAAAAAAGGACCTTGTAGGAGATACGATGCTACAATAAACTGGATCGGTTGTTTTAAAACCTGCTGTACAACCTAACGTAACGATCTTGGCACTAAAATGAATATTTGAAAATTTGAATAATTCATCTTAGTCAATTAACTAATTAAGCGCAATAAAAAAAATATTCTGAGGAGCGCCATATGATGGCAAACAATGCATCGTTGGTTTCAGCGGGCTGCGGTTTACCGCTTCTTTTAAATCCTTGGTTCAAGTTACGTGAAACACCCTGTATATGTGACAGAGGCCAACAGCCACAGAAACCAAGGGGCACAGAGGAATTTTTTTTTAAATTTATTTATTTATTTTGTGGTGCTGATCAATTTAGAATATTACTGAATATGTTATCGCTTAAAGCTAATTTTTATTAGAAAAGCAGAAGAAAAAACAACCACATGCCGCCGGTGGGATCCGAACCCACGACCTCCGAATTACGCGTCCGGTGCTCTACCTCTGAGCTACGGCGACGGCTGTCAATTCTGCTTTCGGGGGTGTTTATGTTTACAAGTAGCCTAACCTTGAGAGTGGCTTAAGCGGAACACAGCGTGAGGGGAACAAGACTCAAGATCGGGATACAGGAGGACGCTGGTCACGTGTCCATTTTTATGTCTTGTCCCTGCCGCACTGTGTACCCTATATTATGTTTCACCCACTAGAATACCAACCAGTTACAATGGTGACTTTTTGTCTTCTTGTGCAGAGAGTTCGCCATGTTGGATGGTAGTGCCGCAGTGAACCCCAATGGATCCTGGCTAAACAGCCGTGGCATCTGGCTCACTTATTGCCTCGGCATCCTGCTGCTGCATCTGCTGATCCTCAGCTTTCCTTTCCTCAGCGTTGCCTGGGCCTGGAGTCTCACAAATCTTGTGCACAATGTGGTCTGTCCCCATACATCCTCTTGTGCCTGCCTAGTTCATGGTGGCATGGAGTAGATGTGCAAAAGCATACATTTTCGTTTGCTCATGTATTCATACCACCACCAGCTGCAGTGTATGATATTTGACAGCAGGCTTGAAATAAAGTGTACTGGAGTGGTGTACAAAATCAATGGCATACTGTTTACTCCCGTGTGGTTGGAATTAAAGGTGCACTGAAGAGGAATCTGAACTCGTCTTTTTGCCGCGGGAACTCGATCTACACGTTCCTAGCATTCTTAGAAACTGCGACTTATTGCCCGGTGTGGCCGATTTCCCTAATTAAATCGAATTAACGTCCGGCTCCCGCCTTTATTTTTTTAATTCAGCCTCGTACGATGGGCGGAGTCGACCGACGCGGGGAGTGCCTTTCACCCAGTCCAGTGGCGGAGTAATACGTAGTAGTCCGTAGAAGCAAATAGTCCGCGCGTATTTTTACTTCTGCGGCCTTATTTTGTGGTTATATTATCTGCAAATGAAACTATTTATTCACGGAAACGTAAAAAACAAAACGAAGCGAAAGCAAAGCCTCCACGGAGCTGGCTGAAAGGCACTCCCCGCGTCGGTCGACTCCGCCCACCGTACGAGGCAGAATTAAAAAAAAAAAGGCGGGAGCCGGACGTTAATTTGATTTAATTAGGGAAACTAGCCACACAGGGCAATAAATCGAGGTTTCTAAGAATACTTGGAACGTGTAGATTGAGTCCCCGCGGCAAAAAGACTAGTTCAGATTCCTCTTCAGTGCACCTTTAAGAGCAGATATGTATGGTAGCCATTGCGTGGGGAGGGTATACAGCTTCGTAATGGCTTTTCTGGTTGGACTCGTAGTGAGGAGCAAGTGTAAATAAGTGGCCAGTGATAAAATTTTGAGAAGGGCTGTGTTGAGGCATGTCATGGTACAAGATTTGGGAGACATGCTTGGTGTTTATATTCTGAGGTCCTGGCAATATAGGTGTAATCTATTTAAATAAGTTGGGCTGGGCAATACTGGACTGATTTCACTGTTTTGAGAGATCAGATTCTTTAAGGTCCCTGATGGGTCATATGTACTTTAACTTGGGTCAAACAAATGTCAGTAAAGTTCGTAATTTCAGAGAAGTTGCAAGTTGTAAGTTGGAGTTATAAGCAACCAGGATGAGGTTCAGTAGTAATGTTCACTACACGTAGTGATAGAAAAAAAATATTTGAAAGGGTGGTGGTAGGTATTCATATGATCTGTGGTGGTATCCACAGCTGCATGAGACATATTTTGTAGATTGATATTGATATTGTTGCTTACAAGAAAAGAGGCTTGCAGTTTTCAATTATTTAAAAACTTGTACAATTGTGTACATTGGCCTTCATTCGAGAAAGTAATTACCTGGTTAATGTCAGTCTTGCCGTATTCAAGCATTGCAGAATAACTTACCATTTCGGTATTGTAAACTGGCACGTTTCTTGCAATTGCGGCTGCTACCCTTTGCTACATTCAAAGCCATTATAAGTACTCAGCCATGGCATGCGTATGGGGAAAAAGTAGGTATAAAATTCAAGTCTTGGCGGTAATTTGTAAGCATTTGCTATTTGTTATGTTTGCTGTCACACATATAAACATGTTTAAAGTGCACAAATTAATTTTCAGGGTTGTGTTGTTCAGGATCGAAACAAGCAGTTGCCAAGGGGGCAGAACAGGCAAAATGTCTCAATCACCATTTATACAAATGGAAATTGAGCATTTGTAGCTCAAGGCTGCATGTAGCAAATGAGTTGTTGGTTACATTTCGTGCATAAGAAAATCTTTCATGCCAGCGATTCTAGTTGGACACGTAATACAGAAAGTAAATCTTACAAATTTTTCTTCTTTTAGTAGGCTCGTACTGAATCAAAGGAATGCAGGTATTGTTTGATGCAACCTCCTGTTATGATGCATTGCTACCACGAGTGATTCTTGTATCTAGGGCTCAGCCAAGTTGGACTTGCATTCATGTGCTGCGGCACATGCGGTGCCATGTCTCTGTTAACTGCTCCAATCATATTGCGCCGTCCTTAGTTCTGGTTCCACTTCATGGACTTCACCAGAGGGCGCGTAGTTGTGCGAGGTTGTCAAAGTATTCAGCAACACTTGGTGGCTACTACAATACTTTTACACTCAGTGCTACTGGCCCTGTGCATTTTCTTTGGTTGCTGCCTTTCATGTCTGCAGTTCTGTTTGTTTCTCACCAGCCATTCTCTGCATTTCATGTTGGGCCTCAGGGTCTCAGCATAATGTTTGCAGGTCTTTCGTGCATCCAGTGCCTCCTGTAGAATACAGGACTGGTTACATTTCCCATGCTCAGAATGCTTTATCACACTCCTGCTTGGCTCTGATTGACACAGCTATGCTCATGAAGCTCAGGTCTGGATGTACACTAGTGAATGCACTTACCTTTTGTCTCTGGTTTTTTTTCTTGCCTTGGTTGTAGTCAAAATTTTAATGCATGTGCGTTGAGAGCCAAACCCATCCAGAGTTAGTCACCTCTGTGTGTATTTGCTCTTGCCGTTAAAAGGGAAGCTGGACTTTTTTGAGAATTCAGCGAGGTTCAAGGATAAGAATGTACGAAGCTTGTAGGCAAAGCGTGAAAAGTTTTTTTTGTGTGCTTGCATTTAAAACAGTGACATAATCGCCGATTAAAGCTGCGACAATGTTCAGGCTTCTCCTCACAACATCGGCGAAGTATGGAGGTTGTTGATAAGGGCACCGATTGTGAGTCTTCAGATTTCGGCTGCCTTTGCTCACACCCTGCCGTTGTCATTGGATGCCTCCGAACAGCGCTCCGCAGGCTTTACCTTCAGTGGCGTTAGTTTCCTTCCGTCAAGCAAGCGCTTCTGCGTTGGAAATGTACCACCGCCTTATATGACATCACCAAATGGCCCCTACCTGACACTGTATGCGGCAGAGAAGCCTGAATGTTGTTACGGCTTTATTGAGCAGTTATATCACCGTTTCAGGTGCTGATACAGAGACGCTTTGAATTCTTTACCTGCTAGTTCCACTTATTCAATCACTTTAAGCTCGTCGAATTCTAAAAACTCTTCACTTACCATGTAAAAAGGCCGCAGTCAAAACAAGTCCAGGGATGATTGAATTGTCAGAATATATGAAGTTGAGCAATGTCGAGGTTAACTGCCGGGAGATAAGAGAGGCGTTTGTTCTGCAGTGGACGTAGTTAGGCTGATGATGACTGACGCTTTCTCAGCATCGGGCTCTGGCTACAAAATGTGTAAAAGCTGCTTCCTTCCATAAAACCAAATTCGAACACTCGTGATCATTCCAACCTCTGAGGTTGAGACTCGCATTTCCTTTTAGTATTCATGTCTAGCGTGTGAAAGCCGCTGTGTTTATCTACTGAGCATTTGAGTGATGAAATGTATACTTGGAAGCTTTAAATGCTTCTCATAGTTTCTGCACCGCAAAAGTGCATTGAAAAGCTGTACATAAAAACAGTGCAAAAAACATATTGCCTGTTTTCTCTCCTTTTGGGATTTCTGTGTCTTTCATGCAGCTTAACTGTGGAGCCATATGAACTCATCCATTTTGCTGCTTTGTTGCTAAATTGGTTCATTCTTGCAAGCTCCTGTGTTTTGCATGGCACCATACCCAAAGTAAGCATAGTTGTCTTGGCAAATATAGATGCAAAGCTTGTGTATTTCAGACTCTACATATGGAGAAGCCTTTGTCCTGCAGTAGGCATGGTCAGATTAAGGAGGATGATGATGATGCTAACTACTTGGCTATGGACTAAGATATCAGGAATGTTGTGGTACTGGCCTTAGCAACACACCTGGTTTTGGCATGTTTTACGTTGGCTTCCTCTCTATTCTTGCTACCACTTGTGCTGTTCAGTTTTGCTCGAGCTGTTACCGTCGTTGGACATGTGCGCCTCATCTCATCATGCTGTTGAGTGTAACTGAAAGAATGGATTGCGTAATCTCATCACAGGACTGAATGTACACTTGTACTGCCAGGAGCAAAACTGATGTATAGCACTTAAGCTTCAGTTTGGCTGTATTGCTGCCCCACTTTTGGGCAACGTCTGCTGTTTGAGAGAAGCTAAGGGGCTATCGTTTCTATCTAGAAGGACATCAGTTTTGCTCATTTCGATCTGGAGCAGTCCTGTTTGATGAAAAAGCTGAAAGGAGTTGCAAAAGAAGTGAGCCTTGCAACAGCGCATGGTATGACCACTTTTGCTCCCAACAGTACATTGCTAATACATAGCCTTTGATTTCTTTGCCATTTGCGTAGCCATTTGTATTTGCAAGTTGTTTGTTGCAATGTTTTGTACTGTTCAAGTAAGGGTCATTAAACTCCAACATGAAGCAAGACCAGCGTTGCTTTCAAATAGCAGAGCTGGATAGGTTAGATTTTTAGGATGTCAAATGGGTATGTTTTATCAAGAACAGAGCCTTTTTTAGGCTAGAAAACAGTTTATACAATGACTCGATCTGGCGGCTCATTATATCCTCCTGAGACCCGAAGTGAATTTGAGTGCACAAAAACTTTGTAGGGTTTCAGAATAAGCTGGTAGGAGTACAAAGGTGAAAAGTGAGAGATATTTTCTCAACAGAACTAATAGTTTCAGCTCAGCACGATGTCCAATATATTGGACACTAGGACTCAAGCCGTATATTCCCAACCAGTGGGCGTGCCACAAAATACTTCAGATAAAGCTGTGAAAGTTGTGCGAAAAAAATAATTTATTATGACAAAAGTCAAAGTAGCAAAATATACGTCAACTGAATAAAAAAGTTTCACTGTGCTCACTTGCTGTGTGCCTTTTCGAAGCATCTTCTGTCTTTTGTTATGCAGAACTGCTGACATTTTCTGCAAAAAAACTTTGTTTTCATGGTGCACCCCTCAAACCTGCCGCGCGCAGCGTTAGCTGCGCCAGACAGCCTTGGGAAGTGGTAGGCACTTTTGTTGGTCTCTCCTCGTCGAGCTTGCTTTGACGGTGGGCTCCACTCAACTTCACTGTCACTCTCTGTTTCTTGTTTTTTTTCCTTGATGCTTCTTGCTTTTTGACGTTTCTTGGATTTCTTGCTGTTTTTGGATCGGCAATAGTGTCGTCGTCGCTGTCCGATAGGTCAATGTCTGATGTGTTGGAGGCTGCCGCGGTGGCTCAGTGGTTAAGGTGCTCGGCTGCTGACCCAAAAGACGCGGGTTCGATCCCGGCCGCGGCGGCTGGAATTTCTTTGGAGGAGAAATTCTAGAGGCCCGTGTACTGTGCGATGTCTAGTGCACGTTAAAGAACCCCAGGTGGTCGACATTTCCGGAGCCCTTCACTACGGCGTCTCTCATAGCCTTAGTTGCTTTGGGACGTTAAACCCCATAAACCAACTAAACCAACCAACTGATGTGTTGGCTTGTGCAATTCTTTGTAAAACTGCTTCGGCCGTCTCATCAGGAACGCGAGGCCTGTCTCCTACAACAAAAAAGACGTTATTTTGTCCCCAGCCGTTAAATACCAGCAGTATTCGTTTACAGTTATTGCGAAAGCCATCTCAAAAGCGCGGTCAAAATAACCGGGCTGAGTCCCAGCGTCCAACGTATTGGACACGTGAAATCAGATTGAAAGCACAGAAAAGTTAGGTCACGTAGAGTTATAATTATGATATCTACATGTTTTCTGTTCTATTTTTGTTGACATCCAACAAGATCTACGCATTCAAAGTAGGTAAAATCGCAGAAACAACTCTTACTTCTCCGGCAGATGCCATAGAACGCCGCGCCGCTGAACGCCGCCGTTTTCGAATTGTTTTGGCGGGAAAGTGAGCAGTTTAATTTCAAAAAACGTGCACAGATGGCGCCACTAGTTGTCCAATGTATTGGACAAGTGGGTTTTATGAAGATGAATCTTTCGGCGCGGGAGTACTGGCTTAAAAGCTAATGTCCAATATATTGGACAAATTGCCATACACGGGTCTCAGGAGGATATGCTCTTTTTTTTTTTTTTCAGTATTAGTGATGGTGTTTTTGCAACAAGAAAGCTGTAGCTCGTAGCTTGTGAGAAATAACACCTGTGTTCAAATAACGCAAGCTACTTTGTGGCTTAGGGTAGCATTTTTTAGCCCGATGCGTGACTTGTAGACTGCATTGCACTAATTCGTAAAAGTGGAGGCGACTACGAAGGTGCCTTCAAAAACCCCTGTGCAAATTATGGCACATGGTGTCAAGCTTGACATCTCAACTTCAACTGATGTTCCGCAAGATACAAATCACTTTGTTCATTTGAGAGTTCCTTGGCTGAAGAAACAGGCCTCTAGACTGGATAAACTGGGAAGTAATTTTGAGAGGCTCAGCTCTCCAGTTGCGGTACAGAAATGACAAGCTCGTTAGTCGATTTTAAAGCCTTTCTAATAATTGCCGCAGCCTCCCTGCGTGGCATGTGCTCTTAAGCTCTTGTTTATTTTTGCTTTCCTTTGCAGGCAATGTTCTTCTTCCTTCACACCCTCAAAGGTGTCCCCTGGGAGTCGGCGGACCAGGGCAAGTCTCGATACCTGACACAGTGGGAGCAGATTGATGATGAAATGCAGTTTACAGCCACGAGAAAGTTCCTTACTGTGGTTCCTGTTTTTCTGTAAGTGCATATGTTCATTTGGTTGTTCCACTGTAAATTGTGTGGTCAACATAAAGAGTTTCATGCTCATTGTTTATTTCCAGTGTGACATGAACCACTTTGGATTAACTGCATTGAATATGTTGGTGTTCAAAAGTTCACTGCCTCAATTGCAATTGTGACTGCACTAATGAATCAATACTCAATGCACACATGCCTTGACCTCTGTGTGAAAATCATGTTTACACATTGCAAAGAATAGATGCATGCCATCATAATGGACTACCACCTTAAGAAGCCTCTGTAAACATGGATGAGCTTGCTTTCTACCTATACTGCGTGAGTGTTTCTAATTCCTTCAAAACGAATGCAATCTGGCAATTCCTAGTCTTGTGCTTGGTGGCATGTTTGAAGTGTCATTTGAGTGGGATGGAACATTGGGAAGGCATCAAGGACTTTCAGGTGTCTATGGATGCATACACGTGTACCCCTGTGCACAGCATCTTCGTGTCATAATTTGAAAAATATAAAATACTAGTGAATATGATACTGTAAGTATTCGTAACACAGATTACATGCAGTATAGTTCTAACTAGTTATTTTGGCCAATGTGGCTGCAGAATGTGTTAGCTCCAGTGTTCATGTGGCTCAGGAAATGCAGCTGTTTGTCAGTCTGTTCAGCTGTAGCTTTGGCCATTTCTATCATGGAGTCAATCTGCGAAATAACAGCCACCTAGCAGACACCGTAAAAACAGTCAATCATATTTGCAAAACTGTAGAGGTGCAGCAAATGCACTGAGTGCTTTGACAATGTGGCATGACAAAAGGACACTTCAGCTCATAGCATGACTTTCAGATATGACTTTCGTTTAGAAAAAAATTAGAAAAGTGCTTAATTATCCTGGCAATCACTTTTAAATTTTGTTTGCAGTGGTTGTGTTGCAAAGTGTAGCTGTAGGATTTCAAGGTACTTTGGCACAGCGCCACTGCAACGTGACACTTGACTAATTGGGGTTTTCACTGCCTTTGGAAATTGTAATGGAATATATTTGTCTGAATGCCATTCAAGGTCCCAACTGGCATGAAGCTGAAATGTTTCAGTGCATCTGTGTGGCTCGAGTGTTATTCGGTCGCATGAATTGACCTGCAATCATTGTTATGCTACGAGGCCCTTCGCGTGGAGGGGGACGAAGGCTGTTGTGATGTCACAACTCATGGCTCTTATATGTATGGTTTGCGTAGCATTAACTCGCAAGCTAACAGGAACTAGGCAGGAGCACCTGTCTTGCTCCTGGCACTTTTTAACTAGACTGATCATTTGTAAGCTCCCCTTTGTATCGCAGCAGTGACAATTGCCAGCTATTTAATAACTATAACTTGTTGAAGGTATCGCAGCACTCTCAAGGCACAATCCATGTGCTGAAAACAGCGCATGAAACAGAGCTTGTGCTTTATTAGGCATTCCCTTCTTTACAAAGTAAGTTTTGGGGAATTTAATGTTAATTAAATTAATCAAATAAACAGCAGCATTTTGCTGGCATACTGAGCTTACAGAGAGCTTTTGCCACACATGTAAGACAAAAAGCGTATGGCAATAGCAAAAAGTATTTTCTATGTGTGAGCCTCTGCTGTGTGTTCAGCGTCTACTGAAGACAGCAATTTGTTGCTGACTCCTTGATGCAATGGTGCAAACTTGACTGTGAAGGCAATGGTGTGAACAAATGGGCCACAAGAAGAGAACCACAGGACTAGCTCAGACTTCTGAAAAAGCAAGAAACAGACTTGGATAACTTTACCTTACAGGAAAGCAATGAAAACTTCAAATGTTTTGTTAACACCTTATGTGTATTTGTTATCACACTAGTGTAAGAAGCTGGGTGGGAAGTTTGGAATCACTGTTATTGTTTTTGTGCTCTTAATTAACTTGGCAGATTGTGTCCTGTCATTAGCAGGAAGTTAGAAGGAATAAAAGATGGTCACAGGAGTATGTTTAATGTTAAGCATGTGCTTTGACATTCCAAGATGGGGTGGTTTGTCTTTCTTCCTGTCCTATGGACATGGAAAATGACTATACATAAATATTTCTTGGAGGGAAAATTCATCATTGAAGGACAGAGTATGTTCAAACCAGGTTATGCATTGCAACGTGTAGTATTACTCCATTGTTTTAAATGTACTAGCGCAGTGCCCATCATTGCCAGGCAACCCACGAGCTTGTGACAGCACTTTGTATTGCCTAAAGAGGAAATTTTTATGAGTCATCCTTATCCTGATTTGCTCAAATCTTGTGGTTAGGTTGTTGAAAAGGATGTAGTTGTTTTGCTTGCTTTTCTTGCATGCTCTGTGGTGTGAAGTTCATGTTGTTTTGCGCTTTAGTGTCCGTATATGCTGGCATTTTTTTATTTTGATGGAATCGGTTATATCAGTTGACGCTCATCCTGTGGTTCTGTTTTTCTTGTGGTCTACTTGTACCATTTCCTTCGTACCACACACCTACCAACTAGCCCATGTCAATGTGTTACTTCTCATAATAGTCTTTCGTAAATAGGTGTGTAAAATAGTCTTTAGCCACCCTCTCTTCTTTTCAAGCGGGAATGCCACTTTTATTTTATTAACACGCGTTATTGCGTTAGGGTTAAGGGTCCTCTTTCAGTGGGAAACCTGACATTGGCATTGGCGAGCCGAGGAAAGCAGGTGCCGCACCTGACGCCTAGGTCACGTGACCTTGTGATGTCATCACAACCCTCCTGCCGTGGCATGTAGTAACCTGCCCGCCGAATTGTGAGCAAACCAAATTGTGACAGGTGGCAGTTAAATTAATGATTGGTCGCGAGAGGTTGCTGGGGAAGAGGAACTTGGGTCTCACAAACCCTGCCAGTTACTTTGTTTGAAACAGCCACGTGCCGGGGCAATGACGCATCGCTCAGTAGCTGCACCACTGCGCCATTAGTGGTATGAGGACTCCCCATGATCTGGGAATGTGAAGTAAAGAATGACCGATTCGGTACATATGGGCATGTAGGCACAATCTAGGTGACATGGAAGGAGTGCTTGAAGAGGAGGGATCTCTAATGCTAAGGGTTGGTTAATTGTTATGTAATGGTGGAAGAAAGAACAGTGTCCATGGCTGTGGAGTGATATGCAAAGAGCACCCCAGGTTACTGGAGGTACCCATTAACGCTATCGCATCATACCCTTAACACGGAGCTCAAGTGTCCCCTCAAGTCTTTTCAGTGGGGGCTACATTGCATCCATCACTTCAGAAAATGGTGGCTCTGATTTTTGATGACACAGGTGAACATAATTGGCAAAAATTCCTGTATACATGACGCTGGCAACGGCAGTCTTAAACAGCTAGCACCGTCATGCATAAGCACATAGAGGTTCCCATATTGGGGTATCTTATGCACCGTGCTGCATTCCACGTCACAGGGATGGCCATCAGTGACATTTGCCTTAAGGATAATTGGGTGGTGGTTTTGAAACACTCCCTAGCAAGCATGCCCATCCACTGATAAATGTGCCCCTAACTACCATCCATGCGCAGGGGCTATAGATTTAACCCTTTCAGACATGCGTCATGTCCTACTATCTGAAAATTTGTGTGTGTAATTTAAAGCCCCCTATATTTCACAAAAAAACATGAATGGCTCAAAAACATTACGAATTCACGTATATCGCACGCTTCCATGCTCACAGATTTGGAGCCTTATTCTTCTATCAAATACATTTATGCCCAACTCCTTAATTTTCTTATCATTCGAAGCTGTTTCAGGAATAAAAACTGGCCTACACTGTCTTTTAGTATATATTCTTCTGGGTCAGAGAAGAAAGAAGTTACAACACCAAACAGCACTTCATAGGCTCACCATAGAACTTCACAACATCCATCTCTATTTCTTGGTTTGGAAAAGCTATCCTTTTTTTTTCTAGACACGGAATGGCCCTGACATTCTGTCCAGGAAGAATTTCAGATGTAGTCGGTGTCACTGACTTCATGAAACCAGCTTTAGATGCTTCGAAAAAACCTTTGAAAAGTTGCATGCACGTACAGAGACACTGTGCCGCAAAGGGTTAACTTCGCCGCCGCTGCTGAAAGTCTCAGGCCTGCAGAAATTCTGAAGGAGAAGCCTGTAGCTGCACATCACTGTGGTCTATTTGCATTTCCTAAGGTCAGAATTGTATATATTGTCTGATAAAGCTTTGGACTGTGGATAAGCTCATACGTGTCTCACAGTGCGTGCGAATTCCTGCCTTATCAGGCTCATACGCGTCTCACAATGTATGTAAGCAAACAAGGGAAGGGAATTGAGGGGCTCGTTATAAATATGAGAGAAGCCAACAGCCACAGAAGCACCGAATGCAGAATCGCAGAGAGCACCGGACGCGTAATTCGGAGGTCATGGGTTCGGATCCCACCGGCGGCATATGGTTGTTTTTTCTTCTGCTTTTCTAATCAATTAGCTTTAAGCGATAACATATTCAGTAATATTCTAAATCGAACAACACCACAAAATAAATAAATTAATTAAAAATCCCCTCCGTCTTTGGTTTCTGTGGCTGTTGGCTTCTCTCACAATGTATGTGTAATTCCTGCCTTATCTTATTCTTGTTTTTTTTTTAAATATTTTTCAGATTCTTTCTCACAAGCTTCTACACCAAATATGACTCTGTCCACTTTGCCATAAACTTCTGTTCCCTGTTGTTCGTGCTCATTCCCAAGTTGCCACAGTTTCACAAGGTTCGACTCTTTGGCATCAACAAGTATTGAGGGCCAGGCATGGATGGGGCTGTGTGTTGTAGCCGCAGTATTTACATAATGTTTTGGATGTAGAGCTATGTTCTGCAGTATCGCTCTATTTTAGTTCCCATTGATGTCATTAAGGCAGCGGCGATACTGATACTTTTCTTTTAATAAAGCACCTAACTTTTGTGTCCCGTGCTGCCATACAATCAATGCAATGATGTCGATATTATGCTGAAAAACATTCTTGTTACTGTTTTGTTACGAAATGAAACGGTAGTCATAGATTTTATTTGTAGATAAAAGCATTTGCTGTTTTTCAGCTATAGCGCAATTTGCTCCTTCTTGTCATTGATATTTTTGTGCAGTTTTTCTGTTGTTATGGTACTCGACAAAATCACAGCTGTAGATGTACTTGATACAAATTGCTTCTATGTCTAGTTGGAGTACTCTGGTATTTGTGATACAAAGTGCCTTTATTATTTAATAAACTCTCTCATCTCACATTCTGTAGTGCAAACTGCCTTGTACATTTGCTACGGTCTAATGGTTTGGTATGCCATTCCCGCCGCAGTGTCTCAGTGGCTACAACGTTCTGCTGTTGTGCACAAGATTGCAGGTCAATTCTGAAATGCAGATAGTATGCTCTGAGTTTTTGGTGCCTGTCAACCAACCTCAGCTTGCTGACCTTCTACTGCATTTCTTATAACCACTCCTTCGGTTTGCTTAGGCTTGTAAAAATTTGTAATCTCAGCTGGGCGACTCCACTGCAGTTCTCAGAGCCATCCCCACAGTTTTCTACGGCTTGTAAAAATTTGTATATTATTAACTATAGTTATATGTGATGCACCCAAGAGCAGGTGCACGTGGTGCAATCTGCTGATGCTGAATCAAAATACTGAACTCAAGCAAATTCAGCTCGATAAAGGCTGACCTGATGAAAAAAGTGACAAAGCCCATGGTTCCCATGAGTTCTGCCATAAAATGCTGCTGAAGTAGCCACTAGAATCTGATCTCCTAAGCTTTGTGGTAATAGGTGTGTAAGTTTTTTGTTTACATATACCGTATTTACTCGCATAATGATCGCACTTTTTTTTCCAAAAAACTGACGCAAATTTAGGGGTGCGATCATTACGCGGGGTAAATTTTTAACAAAAAATTTTGAGCCCCGAAAACGCAAACAAGTTGCAGGTCAGACTATCCTTGTCACTCGGGCGCGCTACCCGCAGTTACGGCGCTAGACGCAGTCCGATCGTTAACCGAGAAGATAAAGAGTGCGAAAAGCGCGCGAGCTGGCCCGCTTCAAGGACGTACTTTCTTCGCACTAAATCACGTTCCAACAGCAACGCATCAAAATAGGCAGTGTGTATAGTGGTGCGCGACGGCGCTTTTATGCACCTTCGATCTCGTCCGATGGCGCAGCAACCGCTAGCGTACAACAGCAACGTCCCGCGGCGCTCAAGCTATGCATTTTACCGCCGTTACGCCGAAGAATGTCCGGTCCCTGCCGCATCGTTAAAGTTGGCGACAAATTTGGAACGCTCGCAGCACCAGATTCCGCTAGCTTACCGCAATGGTGCCGCCCGCGAGCGCGGCGGACGACGGCGCTCTGTACTCCCTAGTCGTCGCTAGGCCTAACTTGTTTCGTATCGAAGCCACAGTGGACGGCGCTTTTGAACTGGCCAACGCTATAATGAATGCCCTACTTATGGCGCTGCCTTACTGACAACCTAATTGTTTCTTATTAAAAGAAATATAGTATGCGATCGATTTCAGCGACGCCTTAGCAGCGGAGCTGGCGTGCAAGCAGATCGGGTCACTCGCGCTGTAACGGCGGCAGCTGCTACGCGGCTGCGAACGTAAAACTAGCTTTTATTGCAGTTATTACTCCTACCAGCAACTCGGTACAGGCCAGCGATCCTCAAGGAGGATTCATTTTTGACATTCCCGTATCCCAGCGCTTATTATTTATGAGAACAATAAAGTTCAGCCGGATCACCGCGTCACTTCGTTGCACCGCAACCCAAAACGGTTGCGTGCCTTGCGACGACGGCGTACAGTTATTCGAGATTACCGCAGATAAATTTGGTATCCGCGATTACGCATAACCGCATTTAGACTGCCCGTGTGACTGCAGCTGGGTCAGCCAACAGGGGGCTGCCGCTGCAATGCTGAGTGACTTTATGCTGACAGAGCAAGATGGTCATCTGCACGTGAGATCTGTCAGACAGATAGCAAGTACGATCAATAATCATCGTCGGCTAGACTCAACAACGTCGACAAATTGCAGCGTCAAGTTCTGGGTGCGATCATTACGGGGGGGGGGGGGGGGGGGGGGGGAATAAAAAAAATCGAATTTTGCCAACAAAATTCGGGGGTGCGATCATTACGCGAGTAAATACGGTATATATATATATATATATATATATATATATATATATATAGAAGAAGGGGTCACAACCTTGCAATTATCTTAATTTAATACCGACAGTTTCGGACGGAGGACCGTCCTTCCTCAGGGTATACAGGGTATACCCTGAGGAAGGACGGTCCTCCGTCCGAAACTGTCGGTATTAAATTAAGATAATTGCAAGGTTGTGACCCCTTCTTCTACAAGTCTTCCTGGCCCATTGAACGACAAGACCTCCTGCAACTACTATATATATATATATATATATTGTCACGAAGTTGCGAGGACGGGAACGGGTTTATTTACAAGTCGACGATGCGCTGGCGCACTGCAGTGCGCCAGCGCCGCACCGCGGCGTAACAATATATATATATATATATATATATATATATATATATATATATATATATATATATATATAGCAGGTGTGCAATACTTTTGCATACCTTTGGCTTTGTTTTCACGGAATAACCACGAATACAAGGACAGAATTGGCGCCTTTTTTTCAACTTTTTTTTTTCTCGTAATTCTGAGCCCAGTATAATTTTACATTAGAGTGAATTGGACCTCAAGTATGCTAATGGACACTACTGTGTACATGCCGCAACTTTGTATCGCAAATTCGCGGGGTGTTGCAGCAGTGACCACATGGACCAATTTGCGATACTTTTTTTCTTCTCTCTGGTGGTGTGTTTCCTTTTCCTTGACCAAGTTTCACTTTGCTTCCCTGCAGCGAACCTTTACAAACACAGCTTTATTTCGTGATACATTTTTCAGTACAAAAGAAATCATAAGCAGGTAGGTTACTCAAATGGCCTGTAATACATGGAAAAGTAAAAAAAGCACGTTCTTCTTTTACTAATTCACACTGGCTAGTTTCGGAAGCTTCGGATCCTTCTCCTTGGCATTGCAACACTGCTGATGCCTGGTAGACTTATCAGCCAAGTTGAGTGCAGTGAGCTTTCCTTCAAGCATCTTCTTTTCACTCTCCAGGACTTGCATCAGCCTGTTTGTGGTGGAGAGCATAGAGCATGCATTTTCAAGAGAATTTGTAAATTGCTATAAGAAGTGTTCATGAGCACTTTGCATTGTTTGTTTCACAGTTTTCTTGCTATACTATCTAGAACGAGCAGAAAGACAAAAGGTTGGCAGAACAGCTGTCCTTTTAGTTACTTATCTCCGTCATTGGTTTTGCTGGTCTGGTAACTGACCAGCACTACTGGACTCCATGCCACCAGCTTATTAATGGGCATCCAAATTTCACTGCTATTTAGAATTGCAACTGAGGGTGAAGTTATATCTGATTAAAATTAAGGTGAATGTGTAAATGTATGTGAACTACTGATTAAAGTTGTGCATTTGTACTACTGTTGGGGGTGGTGGTAAAAGAAATAGAGGTGGGTGTGAGTCTTCGAAACTTCTAAACTTTTGCACGTATCTGACACCCGATCTGCGACTGAAATAAATGCGGTATGGTATACAGAGAGATGGGTGAGTGGGTAAAAGAAGGGCAGGAAGTAGCAGGAGAAATGGCAGTGGAAGAAACTATTTGCAACATACAGTCCCGGCCATAATGTTGTGGAGCACGCTTTGTCAGTCAAATTCTTCTGATGCTTTACATACCAAAAATTGGGATAGACTTTATACATACATTTGAACATGCTGCTAGTATGCTCGCATATTAACCCAAGAAAACATATCTGCTGTACGAAACGTGAGAAATTTTCAAATGCCAAAGCTTGCTACGGAATACTTTGGCCACACCTGTACACACAGGTGCGTGCGTGCACACATAGTCTTGTGAGTGTACAAGTCTTCGTACAGTGCATTGTTTTATACAGCTGTTCACAAGCTAGCTGTAACACCCCATGTAATTGTCCCACATACCTACTGCGCCTGTCATGTAGCTGCCTGTCGGCTTGCTCCTGCTGGCGCTCTTGCTGTATGCGCAGCTGGTTCTGGAGGAATTTCCTGTCCGTCTTGCGTTCCCACTCGCAGCGCAGGCCCACCATTTCCTCGTCGTGAAGTGACGAGCGCACCGAGTCGCGGTAGCTGCAGCTCCGCGCTGGCCACCCTCCGGGTTCGGGCCAGCAGTATAGCGGCTGGCATCTGCTGCTGCTGCCCTGGGCGTGTGTCATCGCAGTGAAAAAAAGAACATTATATTCTGTACTTTCCATATTACGGTCCACCTGTGGCATACACATGTTCGCACGAATCGATTGCGGCTGAGAGTAGAGATGTTTCCACTGCGGGTAATCCGAATGTAAGAATTAACTAATTTGCAAATGTATGGTTATGTGGATGCGCGAAATTCACTGCAACCACTCACCAGGGCTGTTTGGAGGTTCTTGCTGCTTTGTGGACAAGCAGCTGCAGCTTGTGCTCTGCATGACATAGTATAACAGCGTGGAAGACAAGGACAAGTGTAAAACCATACAACATGAGCACTGACTTTCAACTAAACTTTATTACGCACTTCCATGCATTTATACCTTTCCTGCCAAGTCTAAATTTAAAAACTAAACTGATCAACTTGATCAAGACCGACAACTCCATACTTCACCCTCAAGAAATTTCGTTTCGCAGTTGTCAAGTGATAATGACGGTTTAATGACTCGCAAAGAACCACCCTACCAATATGGTAAGCCTTGAATCTCCCTTACAGTCTGATCGTTATGTGTGAAAATGACTGCCGTTTCATGAAACAAAGGGCTACATGTGTGATCTCGTTGGAGACAATGAATGGTTGTTGTGTTAAGGGTGGTTCTTTGTGTATCAGCGAACCAATATCACTTGACAAAGATTCTTTATAATCTTTTTCTGTAGATATGATGAAGCCTGCCTTGATTCTTGTTCATCATGCCCGTGTCGTCTGGATGACCAAGGACTCCAGATGTAGTCTTGTCAAGTTTCTTTCGGTGCCGCGATGGTTGCCTCATCTCAGCCTATCTCATGGCCGGTGGTCTGCACGTGTTGCGCAATCGCGTTTTTTTGACACGCGCTTGCACCTAACGTCACCCTGGTGGTCTCTGATGCGATGCGACGCTGAAAGTTTCCGGTTTCCCGATGTAGACAGCCGGGCAGTCGCTGCAAGGGATGCCATCAACTACACCGGGGAACTTGGCACGTGGCAAAGGGTTCTTTACATTTACAAGTTCGGCTCGGAGCTTGCTTGTCGGCACGTGTGCGATGTGCACCCCGTGCTTCCCGAATATGCCCCCCCCCCCCCCCCCCCCCCCTTGCCACGTGCCGAATTCCCTGGTGTAGATCACCAGGGTGACGTTAGGTGCAAGCGCGTATCAGAAAACGCGATTGCGCAACACGTGCAGACCACCGGCCGCGAGGTAGGCTGGGACGAGGCGACCATCTAGGCTACCGAAAGAAGCTTGACTTACAAGATTATATCTGGAGTCCTTCGTCATCCAGACGACACCGAACACGATGAACAAGAATCAAGGCACGCTTCATCATATCTACGGAAAAAGATTACGAAGAATCTTGAAGCCTATATAAGCCGATCTTTTCCGGAACAGTCTTAATGTAAGGATCCCTTACGGGACCCGAAACGTCATTTTCGTTTTGTTTTTGACTTGGTCAGTGACCCATCCTTTGCCTTCTAATGTCTCATCCTGGCCAGACGGTATTCCGTCGAACTTTATACTACTAATGTTGTCTGGTTTTTTGTGCGTCCTAGTATTCCACGCTGTTACACTATGGGCCGCAACCAACTTGTCCAGCTCTGTCCTGCTATGTGTGAGTGGCACTCGCGTCGATTGGAGCCAGCCCCCTGCAGTAAGGAGCCAGCCCCCTGATTTCGCTGTGCGGTCGCGGTCATGGCTAGAAATTGCGAGTATGATAAGGCCTAGCTTTTTAATCATGGAAGGCTTTTAGGTTCCATTTGCGGCGCGTTTTGGCGAACATCATCTTTGAACCGCAAAGAACTTGAGGCCAAACATTTCGAAACTTCCCATTCGAATGGCGTCCAGTTAGCGGTACAGCAACTGCATCTTCACATCACTTAGAAGCCGCGGTGCCAAGACGACGCATGTGCCGGCGGGTGTAAGCGCGTTTGCACCGTTAATATGTTGTGTTTGTGTGCGCCCCATCTTGGAGCTAAAGAGCGAACAGTCGTGGCGCGTCTTTAAGAGAGTGCATCGCCGCGGCAGCATTCAGCATTGTGCGTGTTAGTGCGATTTCCTCTCGGCATTGCGCGCAAGGAGCTGCGCCAGGACATCGCGCGTGCCGACGGGTAGGTATGTCAATATCCTGCATTTGTACATAGTGCATATTGCCGCACTGCCACTATCCTTTTTTTCTATCGCTCGCCCCCTTTATTTCCTTATCCCTGTCCTCTCCCTGTCCTTTTATTCCCACTAGTCGCAGCTCAGGCGCTTCAGGCTTCGATGGCAGATGCCGCGGCTAGCAACATCTTCCATTTTTATTTCTATTAATAATAGATAGCCACTAACAACAACAACGGGAGGGTGAGAGCGCGTTGGCGCAGTCACGATTGTGTGCCAAAAGCCCAAAACCTTATGTCCAAGAGCAGGGGAATTGGGGACCCATTATTCTAACCTGCTCCCGATTCAAACCCCGGACCAGGACGAATTTTCGTTTCATAACGAAGTTTCTGTGGAAGCTATATATCTTTCCTTTGTAGCCGTATGGCAGCGCTTGGGTGGTTGCCAGTGAGTAATTACTCCCTTATTACAAACTCTGCTCCACTGTGGGGGATTCCCCTGAGCATTTCACCAACACATATAATAAAACTTCGAGCGACACGTATGAAGTGAAGAAACCAGAACGAGGAGCGGAGCTCCCGCCATATGTAGCTTCGTTTAGCCCGATCTGTTGCGGATACCTTGCCAAGCTTAAAAACAGGAATTCTCCGTCTACCCGGAGGGTCCTTTCAGATGCGACGTTCGTTTGCATACGGACTGGGGAAGGCTTCGTTATGGTTTCCCGTCATTCCCTCCATCCAGTGGCGTCGAGAGAAGAAGGGTGTGTGTGTGTGTGTGGGGGGGGGGGGGGGGGGGGGGTGGAAACGTTTAAAAAAAACGTAATGAGGCCAACACGTGGGTGAGGAGGAAAATCCTCCTTGCTCCATGCGGATACCACCGTCTGTCCCCACCTCTCAAATTCTTCCATCGCTCCCACGCTCCCGCTTTGGGAGAGGGCGATAGAAAGGCAGTGCCTCCCGGACAAGTCCCATTGTTTCCTCGTCTGGCCTACCTAAAAGGAAAGCTCGAGAGTAGGAGGAAAAAAGTGGTAGGGTTTTATCGTAGTTGAACCGAGCAGGACGTGCGAAAGCACTTGAGGCAACAGCGTCTCGAAGTCAACCGCATTCAAGATATCGTCAGCCGCGCGAGGGGAGTGGGGTGCTATTCCCTGCTCCGAGCTTGCCAAGGCCTCCGCCGCTGCCGCTCAGTCAAAGGTTGAGGCTTCGCACATACCACGGGTTTTTCAGCTTTGGTAGCGTTTTGCGCTAAAGCATTTATTGGCGCTCGGCCACGGAGTGGACACCTGTCGCGTGTAAAGTTAATTCTAACGCATTATTTGTCACATGAATGCCATTGGTCATACTTGGTGTTTCTTGAGTTGGTGCAGTTCAAATGAAACGGGGTATATTCCAGCAGTGTAGCAAGTGGCTGTAGGGGATCGCCAAAAGAGGGGAAAGGAATATTGGGGCCATAAGAGCGCCCGCGACAGGCCGCGAAGTCAGCTGCCACCCTGCGATGAGCCAATTTTATAACTTCGTTCTCTCAAAGAAGAGCTCGGTCAGTGTCATTCTTCAGCCGAATATTTCTCGTCTGTCTCTCAGTTGGGGACAAGGTCGTACCCCTTTACATTATTCTGTGATCGGAGAGTATTATAACGCGCGTATTTATGACAGTATATACACTGAAAAAAGTCATCTTCAAAAATTAAAGAATGCATAATCGGCGTCGTGGACTCCCCAGACAGAGGCTATATTGATTAAAAGTCACTGGCAGACCCTTAATTTTGTCCTACAGTTGACAGGGAACCTGACGATAACGGAGCGTTTGCGGTACGAAAAATTTGACATTTTAACATATGTGGTAGCCATTAGGCCATGCATAATCCGAAAAGGGCAGTGCACAAAGGTATCTAAGTAAGTGCTAAGTGCGATGTCTGTGAATTGCTGTGAATTGCTACATACACGTATGTTTTACGCCACGCAGACGCTCACGAACACACACGGTGCCCGAGGGCGAACATGAATTGGTTCTAGCTCGGTGGTGCACGGCCTTGTTAAGGTTTCGCCAGGCTGCATTGCTGGTTAGATTTTAGTGACTTTCCTGTACAGCGGCACTCTCTTCTCTTTGAAAGGAATTTTTACTTTGATCTTCCCTTGCGTCGGGTGACGCATAGTCCGCGCGTCTGTAATTATCTCACGTAGAGCTTGCGCAAATCAGCTATAGGCCGCAGCTCTTTTAGTTCGTTTCTAGCACTGACTATGTATTTCCGATTTCCAGCACGTGCAACACCGCATCCGTGAGCACAATTAAGCTCTGCTAGGCCTATGCCTCGCACGTATTTTGCATTATAGCTGTTCTTTTTCTTACGTATGCAGAATCTGTATGCTCTGTTGCGTTTCACCTAATGGCGCGCTATCGCGCCCTCATTAGCCCAGAGAGCTCCACATAACATTTGTACAAAACTAGGAACTTATCTATATACAGTGAATCTGATTACCATATTTTGTGGCACTTTACGACAGCCAGCAGCTAGATCTGTCGGTATACCGGAGCTGTCGGTATAAAACGACTGCTCCAATTCAGAGGACAATATACTTCTATGTTTTACGCCATCATGGCCACCTGTCACGTGTTCTCAGCTTCATCAGCGTATAGCTGCATTCGTAAATTTTCAAGCTGCTTTTCGTAGCGGAAATATTAACTCAATGTTATCAGATGTCCTGTTCACGAGAAAAGCCGGTGTATGTCCGTTTGTCTCAGGAAAGATCAGATGGCAATGCAATTAATTCAGATAAATTCGGTGCAGTTGCCACCTTCCCGTCGTGACACTGCGCATCATCTCATTGATCGAGAGATCGACAGCATCTGCCTCTGCAAGAATGGTTTGGTTTGGTTTGGTTTATGGGGTTTAACGTCCCAAAGCGACTGAGGCTATGATAGACGCCGTAGTGAAGGGCTCCGGAAATTTCGACCACCTGGGGTTCTTTAACGTGCACTGACATCGCACAGTACATGGGCCTCTAGAATTTCTCCTCCAAAGAAATTCCAGCCGCCGCGGCCGGGATCGAACCCGCGTCTTTCGGGTCAGCAACCGAGCACCATAACCACTGAGCCACCGCGGCGGCTCTGCAAGAATGAGCCTTACGGGAGCTCGGGCAGAACAACCTCGGTCTCACAAGCCGGGCCCAACGGTGGCTGTGTTTGAAACAGCCACCTGCCGGGTCAATGACGCATTGCTTTAACCGCTGGACTACTGCGCCAGTACTGCATGATAGATCAGGGTTCCCCGCGTTCTATGAATATATGAAAGAGAAGAAACTTGTACTGGAAGGAACTCTAATGCTATCGCATAGGTTAAGCTTCGTCCAAACTTTTTATTCCCACTCTGAGCCAACGAGCCTTTCGTGAACGAAACGAACGACTTCAGCTGTTCACACCAGCTCTTCAACTCAAAATTAACCGCGAGTTCGTTGAAAAGCGCCAATTGATTATGTCACGGTAATTATGGTGTCCGCCCTTTTCTGACCTGCGACCACTCCCTGAAATGTCTTTGTGCGGTAAAGTATAATCTTATACTCTATCACTTTTGTTTTAAATTATAAATGCAGATAAAAATAAGAAAAAAAAGGATAAAAATTTCCGTGAAGGCAAACAACGCTAAATTTTACTCAAAATAAGTGCATTTACAGCGATGCTCAAATTCCCGTTGCTCAAATGTCGCGGGACGAGGAAGAACCTCCCGACAAGGTTAGAAAGTTTATAGGCCATGGTTATTCCCACATATTAACGACATAAGAGTTTATAATGAGTCTGCGGCACATATGTGAGTGAGTGGCACACTTACCTCCTTCTGCATCCAACTCTTTGCTGAGTTCATCACCTCCTCGGAGGACCTGCAGTAGCTCATCCTGCGCAGCTGACTAGTCATGACGACGATAGGAAGCGAGGCGTCCACTCCCTGAACGCGAGACAGCAGTTGTGCTGTATATTCAGGCGATTGTTATGCGCGAGTTTCGGCAGTCTGGTTTCGCCGCGTTGCAGATGTGGTCGGCGGTGGTGTCACGTCGCGCGGTGGGTGCACTCTGTGCACGGGATAGAAAAGGTTCTCGCTCTACTTCCTGTTAGTCGTCTCCATGGCAACGCAACACTTGCTCGGACGGCCCGTCTCGCCTCAGCCACCGGTCGGCGTGATCTGGGAGCAAACGCTCCTGCGTCGAGACTACACGAAATCAAACAAAACAAAATCACCCAGAGTTGAGGGAGGGGGACGAATGAGCAAAGAAAACGTACCGCAGCGATCACGTCTCGAACGCCACGCACGAACCTGGTCTGCTGCTGCATATCAGAGCGTCGTTTATACGTCTAGGTGCTGGCTTCCACGCCGCATGTGCGACGGGAGCGGGCTAATTTTGGAAAGAAGCCCGCTGGATTGGTGCGTTGGCCCTCTATCTGTCGCGGTCTACCGTCAGAGATTGGGACCTCCAGAGCAGTCATACGCTAGCAATTCTCGAGTGTTCTATAACGTCCGTCAGCGACGTATTTTCTGACATGTTCTGTGCCTTTTGGTTTCTTCGCCGCACTCTCATCCACTTATTTTATACGTCGTCTTCTTTTTCATTTCTTTCCCTCGGCGACTGCCCTTATGGAGGGCGTTCGCAAGGGTAACATGGTTCAAAAGTGCGCGGTGATCCATTTTGTGTGAAAATAATTTTTGAGCTCTTACCGCTCGCCAAGCAGCGTTCCTATGTAGTTGATGTGAGTTAATGCTGATTAATTAACTTATTGGGCTCCGCAGGGACGTGAAAATAGTGTCAATCATGAAGCTGTAAATTTAAAAGAAGGAAACAGAAAGAGAGAGCTGCGAAACAGGTAAGTTTTTAAGGACGCGTTCTTACACCGAGTTATTTTAAGTTCGCAGATTATTCATTTCGAAACTATGAGGAATACATTCGTGCGGTCTGGGCAGATGTATTGTGCAGCAAGGGGGACATTATGTACGTGATAGTGGTAAATAACTAGACGACTAATTAACTAAAATTAAGCAATAAACTTTTTCATGATTGATTCTAGGGGCAAGATTATATTGCGAAATTGAAGGCCGTCAACGTCGACCGTGAGCCTAGTTCTTTTTATCCTGTTATTTCTTCCTATTTTTTTTCTAGTTTCTAGTGAGCCTAGTTATTTCTTAGTTATTTAGTTTCTCATCCTATTGAGCTTAGTTATTTTCCTTATCGGCAATGTGATTCGAAATATCGAATGTCAGAAATACGCATTTGAAGGCTCCTTGAGCTGACTCGTTGGCCACCACCACTTTTCTGTCATGTTGCGCACATGCGTTGATCTTTTCAGTTTCGTGCAAACAGCTTGTGTCACCTCAGACGACCAGCTCAAGATTGGATTTTTTTTTTTTTTTTCGGAAAGGAAATGGCACAGTAGCTGTCTGACATCTCGGGGGGCACCTTAACCGCGCGTGAGGGAAGGGGAGAAGGTGGGAGTGAAAGGTGAAAGGAAGCAAAAGATGTCGCAGTGGAGGGTTCCGGAATAATTTAGACCACCTGGGGATTTTTAACCTGCACTGACATCGCACAGCACACAGGCGCTTTATGCGTTTCGCCTCCATCTCGACTCATTTTCTTTTGAACGCCTCCTGGTGGTGGTTGTGGAAAACGTTTATTTGCTCTATTTTACGATATTTTTTTTCGGCTTCAGATGGAGTCTTCCATCTTATCATCAGGGTCGGTTCCCCTAGTCCAGGGCTCCGCTGAGGGTAGCTTCCCTGCGTGCACGCCTTACTAGTCCTTGTTGGACTTTCAGGATGTCGCTGGATAGCATCCTCTCCCACTGTTCCGCACTCGGGTTTTCAATTATGGGTAGCTTGTCTATTTTCTGGAAAGCCCATGTGGTATGGTATAGGGTTGGTTTGTCTCCACACCACGGGCACTCGCTCTTTACTGTGTGGGGTAGATTTTACTTAGGATGTTTAGGCACGGGAATGTTCCCGTTTGTAACTGTAGCCATGCTACGGCGTCTTCTCTATTGAGTTGTTTGTGTGGGGGCGGGTATTTTCGTCTGATCCCTCTGTAGTAGTTAGGGATGTCTGTATCTGTGATGAACGAATCGAGACGTTTAACGCCTTAGTGGGCTTGGACGAGCCAGGCTCGTTATAAAACGACTGTCAATATTTGGCTCATTGCGAGGCCAACTTGTGGTATGCTTTCTGACCTTTTGTGCGGTTTTTTGCAGGCAGGGCTCGTCCAAAGCGTTTCTTTTGGCTTTCCGACAGATGGCAGACCGGGTACTAAATAACGGTTGTGGTACCATTTTCATAAACAAAAAAAAAAGTGTCCGTAAGGGGGTTAATGCAGAGTTGGCTTCACAGCACTATAACCCGTAATGTGGAGAAACCACAGGTGACGACTAAGACCGAGAAGCGTTTTCAATGACGTTGCACGCATCCTTCTGGATTGGATCAAAGAGCAAAAAGAAGGAAAATGAAGGGAGAGGGAGAAGTAGGAGCTTCTCTACGAGCCGTGTGAAGTGCGATAAA
The DNA here is from genome assembly GCF_055824585.1 of Amblyomma mixtum. Lineage (NCBI taxonomy): Eukaryota > Metazoa > Arthropoda > Arachnida > Ixodida > Ixodidae > Amblyomma > Amblyomma mixtum. Next base: position 58,626,665 of record NC_143016.1, on the reverse strand, counting down.
GTGCTCCATAATTGTAGAGCGCGATACAAATTTTGATGAAAGTCAAACGCAGGGCGAGCGTTTCCATTTCCTCCGAGTCTCTCTTTAGCTCTTTTTTTTTAATGGTCAGGTGTACTGGCTTGACTACAAACTGCTTGATCATGCAAATATACTTTCTTCCCAAACGAAGGTAAATGTAACCGTGGGGCGTCCGAGAATAAGGTGGAGAGATTAGTGAGCATACAATGGTAGGGAAATGAGGAGCTCGTTATGACACACAGATGAAGGAAGCCATCAGTCATCGAAACCAAGGTAAGCATAGCGGCATTTTTTTTAAAGCGAAAGCTTCACTACGGGACCTCGGGATTCAATCGCGGACCATGTAAATTTGACCTTCAGCTGTGTTAGAGGTCAAACCATAAAAAAATTAGCGGGGGCTTAGCTTTGGTTAAGCCTGGTAGGTTGCGAAAGCAAAAGCGCAGCGCCTTCAACTGAAGGAACGCAGTGCGCCGCGTCTACAGGTCACGCATGGCTACCGGCCGAGGTCAAACGTGGCTACCGGCCGCCGCTACGCGAAAGGCCGTTCACGAGAGTAGTATTGCGTTCGCAATAACATAAAAAAGAAATTGAATCAATATTCATGACTGGGAGTCGAAGCCGAGGCTGCGCGAGCAGATCTCTTTTAAGGGCCGCTCTCAGCAAGACCACTAGGCTATCGCCGCAGTCAACACGCCTCGTGTTGTTGTTGTTGTTGCCTTAGCGGCACGTGTTAAACTGCACCACACTCTGGCGCTGTGCATTGGAGAGCGTCGTCTTCGTCAACTTCCATCTGCTCTGTCCCTCGGCACTGCCTGCTCATCGTCGTCTTCTACGTAGCACAAATCCGTGCTTTCGCTCCGATTCGAATGTAGTAAACATTCTCTGTAGTTTTTTTATTGTGGTTTTGATCAACTGAAAATTAATGTTGTAATTACTTTATGGCTGGAAGATAACTGATTAGAAAGTCGAAGAAAAACAGCCGTATGCCACTGGTGGGATCCGAACCCATGACCTCCGAATTTCGCATACGGTGTTCTACCACCTGAGTTACGGCGGCGGCTATCCAATCTTCTACATTCGGGAGTATTTGTGTTGCGCGTAATCTATCCTTTGGAGTGTTCATCAGAATCACCCTCGTCCATAGTGGCGGACGTAGTACTACTGCATTACCGCGAGTGCCACGTGGAACGTGATCGAACGATGAGGGCGGTAGCCATCCGAGAACTCTCTTATGCTGTCTATTGAATCAAGAATGCTAGCAACGAGGCCCTCGTGAAGCTATTGAGTAGACAACGGTAGGGAAATCAGGGGCTCGTTATAACATACGTGAAGGAAGCCGACAGTCGTCAAAGCAAGGAAAGCGCAGGGAAAAGTTTTTTTTCCTTGTGGTTTTGATCAGGGGGAGACAAGGTTAGGAGATTAGTTAGGGCACACTGTGGTTAGGGCATTAGGGTAATGGGGATATTAGGTTAAAGAAATATGCTGGAATAATGTTGGGCTTCTCCACATTGCTGGGCTTCTCCACATTACGAATCCTGCTGTGAAACGTACTCTGCCATTACTACTTGCGTAACTTTGTTCCAGATAGAAACAAAAAGAAGGTGGATAAGACAAATACATGGATAACTAGAGAAATAATTCAAGTTAAGCGTAAACTAAAACTTTGCACCAGACAAAAAAAATGCGATCACTTCTATCGTTAATAGACTAAAAGGTATACCCTTGCAGGTATACCTTGCAGGTATAAAAGGTATAAAGTTGCATGAATCAAGAGACCGCTACTTTAGTGGGACGCTTGGTCGTTTCTTCACTGAAAATCCTAGTAAATTTTGGCAGTTTTTGTCAAGTAAAGGAGCCCGGAAACTTGCCAAGATAATCGTCAATGACTCTGACATTACAGTTAAAAAGGCTGATGCTAAATAAATAAATAATGATGCTTTCAATAGTTTATTCCAAAGCGTGTTTACTAAACTTAATGCGGCGTTCAGCGATGATTCCCCGTTAAATCTTCACAAGAGGGTTACTATTAGCAGAGAAGGGATCGCAGAGCTACTCTTGCGGTTGTACCTGAAGAAATCTTCCGGTCAAGGTGATATTCCCTGCTAACATTCTTATAATGTACGCTCAAATATTTGCTAACTTTTTTTATAACATTATTAGAAAGTATCTTGACTCGGGTACTGCACCGGGTGATCGGAAAATTTTCCGTGAGCTTCCATTTCTTTTTAAATGGCAGCCGAATGGGGATTGGAAAATTACTACCCGATTTCACTAACTTACACTTGTTTAAAGCTCCTAGAATACGCACTCACGAAATACCTCAACACCTTTTAAAGCAGTCACAAATAATAACTAACTCACAACATGGTTTCCGACGAGGATTATCAACTACAATACATGTAGATAAACCTGCCAAAGTGCTTGATGAGGGCGGTCAGACATAATTTTTATGCGAAGCATATTACTAGAGCTACACTACAGCCCGTCGTGCATGGCGGTGGAGCTACCATTGACCTTTAGCGTGACCACGTGACAACATGACGTCACAGCAGAGGAGAGATGGGCTGCCGGCTCGCGCGGTCGGCCGCGGCGGTGGAGGCTCCACATCAGAGGCGCGGCGGCTGACCACGTGACAACATGACGTCACAGCAGAGGAGAGATGGGCTGCCGGCTCGCGCGGTCGGCCGCGGCGGTGGAGGCTCCACATCAGAGGCGCTGCAGCTGACCACGTGACTCTACAGCAGCGGTATAAAGCTGAGCTTGCCTCGCTCTCCGGGCACTTACGAGGCGGCCAGGTGTTGGGATGCCGCCTAGAAGCAGGGGTGATTTGAACGAGAAGCGAAAGCTTCAGCGTGCCACAGAGACCGATGAAGAGCGGGATGAACGTCTGGCTAAGCGGCGTGCTCAATATGCGGCTCGGCGACAACGTTCTACAACAACTGAAGAACAAAGCGAGGAACTTGTCAGCAATGCTTCCACTAGTGCTGCCACCGAGTCCGTCAGTAGTTCTACAAGTTCGGAACGCTGGAATGCTACGAAAAAAATCCCGTATATAGCTGCCACGGCAATCCTTGCTACACTTCTAGTGGTTGTATTAAAATGACCAAGTATTCAACCAAGGAAAGCCATGTATTACCAAGCCTAGCCATCAATATGCTTCGCATCTGACTAGGCTTAACCTTAGCTAAGCCTCAGCCATTTTTTTAAAGCTAAACTACTCCAAAACTTTTGATAGAGTCACACATAATAAATTAATAACAAAAATGAAAATTATATTCATTTCTTGTCAGATAATTAATTGGGTTAACGTCATATTTATCAAAACGGACACAGTTTGTCGACATCGATGGAGAGGGTCCGGTTTTGGGTCCAGTACTGTTTAATATTTATATAAATTACCTCGTACAAGCTCTCGGACAATCTGTGTATATGTTAAGCTGTTTGCTTATGATTGCAATATTTTTAACACTGTCACGTCAGCCAGTGATCAGCTTGTTTTGAATGCAAGCCTGCAACCACTAGCAAATCGGTGCGATAAATGGGAATTGGTTACTAACTTTGATAAAAAAGTTTCCCTCTGCATCAGCAAGATAATTAAGCAAATTGTTTTGCATAAAATATAAATAGCAATGTAATTAGAGAGGTGAAAGAGTATAAGTATCTAGGTGCCACGATAACATCCTGGCTGAAGTGGACGAAACATGTTGATAATATATGCTCCTCCACCTGTAAAAAGCTCGGATTTCTCAAGTTTCGGATGGGTAGTTAAACTAAGTGTATTAATGCTGAGTGCATATAAATCCATCGTAAGGCCTAGCCTCGAATATGGCTGCGTTGCATGGACCCGTACTCGAAAAAATCCAAAATCTTGCCTCTCGCTTCATCTTCAATCGCTACAGACCAACACCGTGCAGCCGGACACGCCTAGGGGTGAAAAGTAGTCTTAGTACCCATAGGAATACATGGAAGCAAAAGTTTTCAAAGCAGTTTTCTGATTTCACAGAGCACCTATGATGTCGTCCTTTAGTGAAGAACAATCAAGTTAATCCTGGAACAGATTCTGATAGTATGATGAGTCATTTAGAAGGCTACGTATTTTTAAAACACCGCATTAAGTGCGCGTGGGGGTAATTGCCGGCAAGGGGTACGGGAGCGCGGCCCATTTATGCACATGTAAGCTAAACTTTCAGAAATATTTTTTTCGTTTGACAGAGCACCCATGGAGGCGGCCCTTCGTTAACAGTTGGCGAGGGCTTTGAAGAAGATTGCGACAAAGTACGCTCCGTCATTTCGAAGCTATCTTTTTAAAACGCCACAATAAATTTGCGTTGTGAAGCTGGAAGGCGCTCTGTCCGCTGGGTGTTTCTCCAAATCGCGCAAGCTTCTCGTGTCGTTTGATATTTCTGCCATTTCTGTGTTGTTTGCGGCGACTTCGTCACACACGTGGGACAGTGCTGCAGCTATCGCCGAGTTTCGCCCACCTGTCGCCGCAGCTGTATTGCCGCCGCCGCGAGCATTATTGTCTGCTGAATGTGCAGGCGCAGGCCTGCGGATGTTATCGGGCATCGTGTGCTCTCTGCAGGTCTTCAACCCACCGCATGTCTGCGGCCTTCCGCCTGCAGCGTTCTAGAGACATTTCGAAGCGTTTGACGGCGTTTGACGACCGTGCAACGCACCCAACAAAGGTAAAGGTTGCGCGAGGCACGGGCTGTGTGCATGAGGTGGTCACGTGACCGCATGGCTTCCTGCGCAGAAACCAGTGTGAATTTAAGTTCACGACTATATAATTACATCACGTAGATTCCTCTCCTGGAATGAGAATTCACTGCTTTTCCTTTTCGGTATTTTTTGGTACAAATGCCAGTTGTAAGTCCCAACATTATGAAAATACTCCATTCCTAGTGCGTTTGTATCTGCTATGCACCCTGGCCAATCCCCCGCCGTGGGTATATGCTGTTAAGCCTGATTACATCATCATCACCACCACCAAAATTAATCTGCAGCTACTGCGGACATAGACCCAACAACTTCCGTCACTAACAGCTATCGCAACTATATCGCACAAGTTCTAAAATGGCATTGTGACAGGGAAGGATTTATGGGTCTGTCCTCAACAAACGTAGGTGGACGAGGGGTTTGATTTGAACCTTGTATGTTTTTTACTTTTTTCGTCGAAAAATATATGAAATTCAGCCTAATTTTCATTTCGTATGTAAACTTTCTCGCTCAGAGGGAGGGGGAGACTACTCCCGCCGCCCATAAATCTGCCTCTGCATTGTGACTTGTGTGATACTGCGCATTTAAGTCGAGTGGCACGAGGCGCTAGGAACGTGTCTTGTGTCTTCAAAGACACTGCGGTATACCTGGGAATGTACGGTACGCGGCGCGACCCTGGGCGGTGACTCGGCGGTTGCTGAGGCTGAGGTCGCGGGAACGAATCCCGCCGTGGCGGCTGCACTTCGATATAATCGAAAGGAAAAATCGCTCGCGTATACTGTGTAATGTCAGTGTACAGATAGCCGAAATTAATCACCGGAGGTGCCCACTACAGCGTCTCTCACAGCTCACGTGCTGCTCAGCAGACGTAGCAGAAACAATCGCGCAAAGTTAGCTGCACAAACCAGCACCCCTACCAGCTGGGCTTCCCCGGGGCGCGCAAGTCCTTGTCCACAGGGCGCGCGTCGGAGCGGCCTACACTGCCGACATTCCTGCTAAGTGGAGAAGCCACATAGCCAAGAGAGGACGACTGCCTGGTGCGCATCATGATGCCTTGCATTTACCACAAGTGTTTTGCTCTACCTGCGACACAGGCGCGAGACCGACCATATATCACCTTTCATGGGAGTGTGTCGTACTGCAACGCATCCGCGTCCAGCACATTACCCTGGATATCCGCTGCCTACAGGACCGGATTATGCTCCGAAACACTTCTGGCTCCAAAGATACGCTCCTATCGTTGTGGGCCTTTGTGCAAGCTGCCGGCGTGGATCACAAAATGTGACCTCCCTCCCAATTTTTTCTCCCAATAACTAGGCCACTGAGCCATTCTACTAAAAATAAAGGATTCCAATCAATCAATCAATCAATCAATCAATCAATCAATCAATCAATCAATCAATCAATCAATCAATCAATCAATCAATCAATCAAAAGATAAACTCCCAACTTTTTCTCCCAATAACTAGGCCACTGAGCCATACTACTAAAAATAAAGGATTCCAATCAATCAATCAATCAATCAATCAATCAATCAATCAATCAATCAAAAGATAAACAATTAAACAACGTGAATAAATGGAAAAAGAAAGAGGAAGAACTGTCCGATATCATGGTCGGATGCGGTCAATACGGCAACAACAACGGCATGAACTGAGAAAAATGAAAATCCGGTTGGTTTTGGCAAACTGGATTGCTTTTATCGCGTGAAATTGTGTACTGTTTCATTTATTTTTTTTTTCCTTAGTGCATGCGTTCGTGTGATGACAACTTGCATAGCATGGTTGTTATGGCCTTTGTAAATAGCGCTCGATATGTTCTGCGCCGCATCAGCAGAAGAAGACGACGAAGGCCTCAGGCCGCATCACAACAGTTTGCGCCTCCTTCCAGCTCGGCCACAATTACGCGTAGCGCGGCCAGCGAAACGGTCGGTAAGACCATCGCGCGGCTGAGTATTCGCCGCCGAGTAAACATGCAGTGGCCCACAGGCAAGCAGTGCCTTCGCAAAGGCTAAATTGATTTCTGGAGCTCGGCGAAACTTAATCTGGAAGTATATGTAGAAGCGTTTGCCTAAATCGCCATACGAAAGACCCAGTCCTGGTCCCGGGATCACAACTGTCTGACGAACATGCACCTGTCAACTGTGTCCAGTGGCCAAGCGGTAAGCAGCCTTGCCGGCATTTTTATTTATTTAGCACTACTTAGCGTATTAGCCAACAGGGCGGCTAAGTTAATCTCGTCACCCTCAGATATGAAAGCTTCGGTTCCAGCTGCTGCATTCGAAATTACTGTAATTTTAAAACATTGAACAAATTGTTGGAACACCACACGCTACGAAATTGAAATCCATAAGTAGACAAATCGCAGTGACGCCATTGTCATTAAGTGGCTTGCCGCCCACTCCGAGTAAAGGAGTCTACCTTCTGTTTTAAGTGCATGGCACAAGATGATGATAATGACAGCAGCAGGCACCTGTCGTCATTTGGCAGCTCACCGAGTATAGCGTGTCGCACAAGGAAATTTATTCACGCCTGAAACGCAGTTGCCCTTTGCAGACATTTTATTATTTATTTTTTTTTTAATTATTGGCTTCGAAATTGTGGGTATCAACTGCCACAAGCGCGACCCTTAGTCGAGTGAATGCGGTATACGCCTTGTATTTTGAAAGATAGGATATGTAACGTGGAAAAAGCAACAATTAATCTTACCATTTGTCGCGCATGCTCTTCAGTGAACGAAATAAAGATTAACGATCGACGCCTTTTTTAAGAAATTGCCTTGTCGCAAGAAAAGGAGACAAGACAAGAAGATGTGGAGGACGTCCTCGGCAGATTTGTTCCCATCACTGTCTCCCTTTCCTGTAGAAATCGTTCTTAAACGTATGGCAGCTACGAACATTTACGAATGGTACGAGCGGACGTGGCGACGTTGGCGCCGTCATGGTGGCTATATAAATGCGTTATTTACAGTAGTCGCTTATTCCACGCCATGCCTTCTTGGTTTATCACGCAAACAAACAGGTTCGGTAGATTGAGATAAGGGGCGAAGCTAGCAGATATGTAGAGTGAATTGCCGCCATGTATCCATCGGTTTTCCAATGGGCACAAGCTTTCCCCTGACTTGGTGCTCGGCTTCTCTGTGGGGAAATGCTTGAAAAATAAAAAGAACATATTAGCTATATGTCATTCTTCGGTTTAACGGAAAATCATCATCATGAGATAGATTGAGTGAGACGACCGTTTGTATATTAATGGCGGAGGAAATTCGACAACGGTGGGAGAGTAACAACGGTCGCAGCTGCTGCGGGATGGTGGCACAAGAGCGATCGCTCGCGATTCACCTGTGATGATAAACCACGGCGGGGCTAAAGGGGAGCGACGCCTCTCTGCACACGCCGCCTCCAGGCCGTCCTTGGCGGAACGAACAGCCGCTCAGTGACGATACGAAGACGCTTGAGACGTTTGCCTATCCGCCTCCAGATGACGCGATAGTCTGCAGTCATCCAAACTTTATTCAAATGCAACGTGTTTCAAAAAAAACTGTACACTGAAACTGTGTTTCCACCTCCGGTTTGAGCATCCGCCTCACATGCGGGAGGGGCTGGGTTCGAGCCCCAGTGTCGCTGAGTACCCACCGGCGATACAATGGGCCTGGCGCTCGGCTTCTCAGGAGTGAAATGCTTGGAAAATGGGTATTTGGCCCTACTTTATGAAACGGAAATACCTTGTGCCATGGCGCTCTTTTAGCTAAAGCTGCCCATGCGCCATTAAAACTCATGGCCATCATATTGTTTCTTTTTTAAGATGCAGTGCAAGGCGTCAGGAGCAGCCGGTAACGGTTCCATCATTGTGAAAATTTTATAATGTGGAAATCAGAATCAAAATATCTTTAATTGTGCGCAGTATAAACAGCATACACAGCTGCAATCTACAGCAAGTATATGTAACGCTGGTACCCGGGAAAGCAGCGAAAAAAATTAGCAAAATACTGCGGGCTTGTTAACCACATTCTTAAAAAAGAAAATGCGACAGCATATAGGTTGTCTTCTGTGGTGTCTATAAAGAATGTCTAATGTTGAATTTATTGGAGTTGGGCCACGTTCCAAATTTTGGGGGTCCTCACATTTTCAACTTTGGCGGTGCTCTCTTATTGGTTCACTGGTGGTCACGTGATGTAGATGACCCGCAGGTGGTCCTCATACCCCTACTGGCGCAGTGGTGCAGCAGTCAAGCGGCGCGCCACTGCTTTTGAGACTCACGTTGCTCTTCCCGAGCTCCTGAAAGGTTCATTCGCAGCGCGATAGTGGGCGGGGTGGCAAGTGCATTGAATTTGGCAATGGTGGGCAGTTTTCTCACAATTCAGTGGATAGGCCGCCACCTTCCATGGTTGGTAGGTTGTGATGACGTCAACGGGTCAGTGACCTCTCTTGGCCACAGGTAATTTCATGGGAATTAAAAATTTTGCGATGATCTCTGATTGGTCAGTTGTAGTCACATGACCCTGATGACGTCATCAAGAAATCTACCATGCAGAGAATTTCGTTACGGTGAAGCCGGAAATTTTTTGTGAGACTGCAGCCTAAATGCTATCGCATTAAAAAAGAAACGACAGGCAAGGCTAAGTACACAGCTAGGTCGAACGCCGGCTCTCAAATGTGTATTATAGTTGACTATAACTCCGTTTCTTACCCTATATGCAACGCTGTGCAACGTACGGAAGTAAGCCTGAGATCTGGGCGAGTTGGTATGCATTCATACTGGTGAACAGCGCAAAAAAGGCGGGACAACGACAAGACAAGCGCTTGTCTTGTCGTTGTCCCGCCTTTTTTGCGCTGTTCACCAGTATGTACGGAAGTAATCCGCATGAAATAATAGTAGGATGCGTATTACTTCGCGCTTGTTGGGCACGAGAAAGCGACAGCGTGTCGTCAGCAGTAAGAAAGCATTTAATCAAGCCCATGACAGATGTGTCTTGTCATAAGCCTGCAAGCGAAGCATTTATTATTTATTGCTTACCACACGGAACGCTTTACTTTTTGATCGTGGGAGTAGGCAGTACGAACAAGGGCTCTAGCTTTAGGGGCATCGCACCTGATGTATAAAACGGAGTCAGGCATGCATGGAGAAGGAGGAAAGCATTTTATGGCAGTCTTAGACTCCTAGGGTATCGATAGCAAGCCATACCACGGCTCGCCGTAGGTCCTCGTTGGGGCCCCCAACCAGGCGGCCCAGGTAGTTGCAAGGGGTGGGGAGTTTGGATAGCGGATAGCGGTGAAAACGACGGGGCAAGAGAAGAGACAGTGTTACTGTTCCAGGTCGTCGCGGGAGAGGGAGGACAATGCATATGCACTGAATATCATCTAGTCTTCCTTGTGTCCCCGATTCACGTATGACACCACGATAGTGATCAGTGTTGTTATTTGAAGAGCCCGCGCATTAAAAGCTGGTAAATGCACTAATTATGGTCTTTTTTAGCAAGGCTAAAAACTTTATAGAGGTTACGAAAAAATTACACGCTTTTCACCTTCTTTCAGAGCGAAGAAATGACAGCGATGAATGCAACGCTTTTTCTGCACCGATAGCTGTACCGTGCTTTCCCACGTAGTCTCTCTAAACATGGCGGCTCTGCAGAAGTGAGCTAGAAGCGCCGCAATAAGCAATACAATTCGTCAATAGAAGTTTTTCTTGAAACTAAAATACATTAGCCTTAAAATATTCTGGTAATAAAAGTTTGTACAATTTAGGTATAGCATATACACAAAAATGTTGAAAGAATTTCTTGAAAGATGTTTGTCACCTGTTATGTAATTGTTGACTGAGACGGGCAACGGTGAAAACAAGAGATACCTTAGAACAATCTCATTCGCGCAACTAGGAAGGATTGCTTAAAAATAGATGGCAAATTTGCTTGCTGCTATGAGTAAATTTTCGCGTGTTCTGTTTTCAAAGCTGGCAACATGAAGCATAATTTCCCACAAGGCAACACATGGTCGCCATTTTTGTCTGAAGTGGGCTAGGCGAAGTAACTCTACGGGATTGTTGAAGTGTTAGATAGCTGTCACGAATTTTTAGCGCCTTGCACGGCGTGTGCTTGTTGTTCGCTATGAATGTCAATAATTATAATGGCTGTAAAGTTTAGAGCACTTCGTCCGAGGTAGGATTGGTAAAATATCCACTCGGAGGTGAAAAAAAAAAGAGAAACACTCCCTCTGTCGGGAGGTAATCATGGCCGACAAAATCTGTGGTGATGGCATTGGGAACAGTACTGGAAGATTGTATAACGCCGAGGTAGACTTAATAACACCGACTACGATGTACGGCAGTAGCCCCGGCGAGCCGAGGACGTTGGTGCAATCTGTGGATGCCGCGGGTCCGAAAAAGAAGCCGACGTCGTTTCAAATCACCAGCGTCACTGTGCAAGGGTCCCGGCTAAGCAACGACGGCGGTGACGAGAGTGCCGACGACTTGGACGAGAGCCACACGGAGGACCTGAGCTCCGACATCCTGGATTGCTCCAAGACGACCGACACGGAGCAGTTGTCACCGACGGAGGAGAACGGCAGCAGCGCGGCGACAGTGCCGGCGCCGCCCGCCCCCGCGGAGGCTGTGGCCGAGCCGGTGACGGCGGCAAGTGCGCCCAGCGATCCTGTGCCGTCGGTCGGCCTGGCCGCGGTGACCGTGTCCCCGGCTGTGGTTGCCGGTGCCGCGGGCACGCTGGCCATCGTGGCCGGCGCGCCCGCGGCGCCCAGCGCGACCGAGGGCCCCATCAACCCCGACCACTGGCAACGGCGCTTCAAGGTGGTCAAGATCGTCAGCTCGGAGCCCTTCGGCCGGGGTCGCTGGCTATGCATGGACTTCGTCGACCCGCCTGCAATGCAGGGCGACGCCAAGGCTGGTGAGGAGCGCGAGAGCGGAACTGCCGCCGCGGACCTGCCACCGGCCGTGTCCAACGAGGCAGTGGCACACGTGTACGAAATCCCCGTTGGCCAGACCTACCCGACCAACAGCCAACAGAGCGGGCCTCTGTACGGCATCATTTTGCCAGTGTCTGCGGGCGGGCAGGGGGCCTCGCCCCTGGGCGTGCTCCAGCCGATCGCCGAGCAGGCGACGGCGGCCGAGCAGCCCGCACCGGTCGCCCCGCCGCCGCAGGCGGCAGCGGTGGCACCGGCACCCGTGGCCGAACAGCAACAGCCGCTGCCGCCGGTTCCAGCGGCGGCGGACGCCGCAGCCCAGGCCGCCGAGCCCGTTCCTGAGAACGCCAACAAGTCTGCCACGGAGGAAGACTCCGAGAGGTTCGTGCCCACGTTTGTTGCCCCCTGCAGTTTGCGCGGCGCCGGTCACGTCGGCGTGACTCATCCGATCATCCAGCCATCGCGGCTCCGACGCGTAGCGCAAACGTGTGTGAGGTCACCTGATAACGCATGGCTGTCCGCGATTTCGGTAACTGCACTGCTGACTGCGTCTCGAGATGCTCGAGTGAGGCGCCCCACAGTTGTGCAGTCAACAAAGACGTGTTTGCCACCGTATGGCGTGCTGTCATTCTCTGTCACAGCCTTTTGCCGAGACAAAGCTAGCCTTGCACTCGGCATTGCTACATATTGACGTTAACCATTATTTTTGGGTGTTTGACGTTTGACGCGGATAATCAAGAAGTCCATCCAGTGCCATATTGCAGGGCATTCAGTGCCAAATTATATATTTAAAGCGCATTTTATTACATCCTTGAAAAGGTGCTTAGGGTTCCCTCTTAAAGCTGATTAGTAAACATTGTCTGCCCTCGTTTGCTACATGTCACCATGGCTTCAGAAATTACACTAGATTAAAAAAAAAAAACCGGTCCATTTTGTTTGTTTGTGGGTTAGTGACATACAGCATACTAGTGGAAGTGTAATGTGTAAGTTTTAGTTTGAAGCAGAATAGAAATAGCCCTCATATGCAAGGCTAGAGTCAAGTTCACGACCTCCACATATATAGGAAGCCATTTAAGTTGACCCCTTTCAATGTCAGTGTGCATGTGCACTGCATGCAAGACAATGAAATGCAGTTTGGTGTGAGCAGTGCAAAGTCCCAGCTTGATCGCTCTACTCTAATGCTTTTTCCTCACTCACTGAAGTTCAGACGGATTTAACTAAGTTGTTGATTTGTTTGAATTGGTATGGACGGCCATAGAAACATGAGAGTACTTGCTAACTATGGAACTGATTTGTTAGCTGCTCCGAGAAATTGTCGGAATGCATATGGCACTTGTGTTATGCAGCGCTAGTACTTGTCACCCATGGTCATGACTTGTGAAGTGGCAGTCAGGTGCAGTAGTTTTTATTGCTAGGGAGTTTAATGCCTGCCTACCCCACTGGAGTAGTGTGCAGCATGAGTTGCATTTTTTTAGTACCCTTTTTTTTTTATGGTAATTATGTTTCTCTTGGGAATGGCTGTTTGCCTGGGAAGTGCAACCAGTGCGGTGGGTGGGGGGACAAAGATTACACGCAGTGGGATTTTATTAAATCACAGTATGGCTGCACAGCAGCTGGCAAACAAAGTTTTAAATGTTGTTTTTTAATTGATTTGCATTAACTTAAGGCAGAGGTGTGCCAATTTTTGTGTAGGTTGATGTCATCTCTTTAGTTCAGCTAGCATATCAGTTATAATTAAGAACCACATTCTGTAGGCGATGCCGTGAAACTGACACAGCTGCACAGAATTGCTTCTGCTGCAATTTTGTCTTGTCAGATTGTAAACCTGAACTTCAAATATTAATCTCTCTGCATTGCTCGCCTACAGAATACCACTTCCAAAGTTATGTTGTTGGTATTTCCTTGCAGTCACCCCGTGTTATCAGATAAGCACATTGTAATATAGTTTGCAGTAGTGCATACGTGAGGTGAATTTGCTCTCAGTATTATCTAGTTCACTGTTATAGCAGGGGATGCGATTGCAAGCATAGTGTTTTTGAGCTCTGTTTGCTCAGGCTAGTGAATATCGATGTTGTCTAAAGGGCTAGATGGAAGCGTACATCAAAGTAATTCGTTGGGGACATTACACTGTGCTTCTACTTTCAGAGTGCAGTGCCTTGCTTAAAGTATTACTTTGCAATTAAAATCATTGTGAAACAGGCACATCACATGTGCAGAGATTGATAGAGGTACATTAGACATCTCTTTTAAATATGTCGCACATATAAAGTATATGCTTGAGTGAGTGAAATGAAAAGGCAGTCCATTTTCCTTGTTTAGCTTATCTGCTCTCCTCATTTGGCTTTTTTTTGCACAAACGCCTGTCTGTGTGAGTGAAACTATTTTTTCAGCAGTGTAACTACTGCTGGGATAGCGAATAATTGAATTGTGAGGTGGAAAATTCGGGTTTTTTAACTCATAGCGTCGCTATTACTGAGCAGACAACATGCATGTTTTGTTATTTTTTTGTAATGAGTCTTTTTCCTTTTAAGTACTAGCAGAAAAGATATTTGCTGTAACTTACCTGCAGGCATGGACATAAGGGTTGTACTTTTTATTTATTTCTTGACAAAAACTGCCTTTCATATTCAGGGTTTATGTTGTTTCTAAAGCTTTCCAGAACGCCATCGCTTTGTTGTCTGTTCATATTCTTTGGGTTTGCTGGGTTCTTGCATTGGACTGCCTTGTTTGGTTCGGGGATTTGATTAGTGTGATGCAGAGAAATGTGGTGGTGGTAGAAAAAAAGAGCATTGGTGGCATTGCACCTTGTTCACACTGGCTGTCATATGGGTGCTGTGGTTTGCATGCTATGCTAATGCATGCTCTTTCGCACTGTGTATAACCTTCTCATTCGGAGATTTGCAGTTTTGCTGCCTTGGGAGAGCCTGCAAAAAGTAGTCATGGTCATTGGCATATGATTAAGCAAATGCTGCAAGGTACACAGACTTTCTCTAAATGATCTAGCCTCGCTTTACTGATTTTTAGTTGCACTGGTATAGCTAGGGGTAGGAATAATTGAGTTTTATACTTTAGCGCAGTGTGTAAAAGAGCTAGAATAGCTTGTTATGAACAAAACACTAGCACACAATCTCTTTTCACAGGTTTTCACATAATTCATCATCATCATTTATTAGCCCTTAAGGGTCCCGTGGGGACATTGCACAAGGTGGGGGGGATACAATTGAGGCCTAATTGTGATCTTCAATTATTTTTCTGTCTCCTTAATTTGTGTAATTATTGGCTAGGTATCAAAAGTTCCTTGTTTAGTTAAGATGAAAAGTTTTGGTTGCGGTCATCTTCAGTTTAAAACAAATTTTTATGTCCTTTCTGCCTCTAATTATTAGCCCATGAAATCATGTACTGGTGTTCAAAAAACCTTCTATTTAAATTTTAATAATTTTAGAGGGCAAATGGTGTTATTATTTTTTTTTTTTTCATTTTAACACGACAGCGTGTTAAGGGTTCCGTTCAGCGGAAAACCTGGCATCCCCAGAGAGGCAACCTAGGTGGCAGTTAATGATTGGTCTCGAGTAGTTGCTCGTCAAGAGCAACCTGGGTCTCAAAAGCCCCACCGGTGGCAGCACCTGCCTTTATAGGGCAGTGCGCATCGCTTAACTGCTGCACCACTGGGCCAGGAGTGGTATGAGGATATATCCAGCGATCTATGGCTATAAAGTAGAGAATGACAGCGTCTGTGAAGTGATATGCAAAGAGGCTCCTGGGCTGCTGCAGGGACCCATTAACACTATAGCATTGCAGCCTTAAGGGAGACACGAGTCTTGAAATGGGAATTTTTATTATTAGAGATATCGTACTGAAATTATGAGTGTATGTATTTCTTCTTCCGGTTTTCAAAAATATGATTAGTCTCAGTATATTTCAATTAGTTCCCATGTATGGGAAAATAACTGAAGCGTAATTGGTAACTTCTTATTGGTAATTAAGACACTTTCCCTCAATGTTTTTTGGTTTCGACTTAAATGGTGCTATAGCCAAAGACCTGCCATGCAGAGCTATGCTATTTACATTGTTATTTAGATATATCATTATATAAAAATGTTCATATGTCGAAGCACCGTAATTATTAAATATGGTTAGTTGACATTACGGTTCAGCCCCGCCACGGTGGCTCAGTGGTTATGGCGCTCGGCTGCTGACCTAAAAGATGCGGGTTCGATCCCGACTACGGTGATCAAATTTCAATGGAGGCGACATTCTAGAGGCCCGTGTACTGGGCAATGTCAGTGCACGTTAAAGAACCTCAGGTGGTCAAAATTTCCAGAGCCCTTCACTATGGCATCCCTCATAGCCTGTGTCACTTTTGGACGTTAGGCCCCCATAAACAAAACCAAACCAAACAAAATTTGAAATCTTTGACTCAGCCATAAAAAAATAGCACAGCTCCATAGTATGAGGTTAATTGAAATTGCACCATAAAAACATAACCGGAAGCGAAACTCAGTTCATGGCCCGAGACAATGCTCAGGTTGTCATAGCAATGACATCACGGGCGTTATTGGAAAAGCACTTGTACACTCTTTAACGGTTGGAAATGACGACTCCATTCATAAAATGTCGAAGACGACCTAGTACATGCCTCAAAATTTGTTGTTCACGTAGGGAGCTCGCAATAACACGTTTTATATTTGTGATGTTACAAATGCAGTGTTGTCCACAGAAATTGCCTGAACTGAAGCCATGGAAACTACAAACTTTATATCGATTTGTGCAGGAATGAATTGCTGCATGACTCCCAAACTTGATGGAAATTATCAGCATGAAATGGAACACCTACTGTAAAGGTTTCTTATGAATACATGAATCTCGAAAAGCCCCCGGAGTTGCCCTTTAAGCATTCATCGCTCACATTGGAGTAGATAGCTTTGGTCCTTTGTCAGTGTAGTCAGATAAGATGCTTCTGCCAGTGTGATACTCTTATATGAACCAACACGGAGGCTTTCTGTTATTTTTTTTTTGTGCTAGGGACTCTAGTTTGATTCAATATTAAAAGCACTGCTTGTGCCAAGTTGGTAGAATGGCACCTCACCAAAGTGAAATTCAAAATCACTCAGTATTGCATCTTTGCATGCTGTGCAAAAGAAAATGAAATTCTACGCTTCAGCCAAGGAGTGATTGCTTTCACTCCCGACATTATCTGCACTGTGTGTTTGAAGACATTATGGAAACAGACCTGCGCTTTGGATTGATTATTATGGTAATAATTTAAAGTCAGATGCACACATTTACTCTCCATTCTGCACTTAGGTGGTTCCTTAATAAGTGTATCAGTGAGTCTATACATTTATGAGCATCCTCTTTCTGAGAGCTTAGTACCACCACGGCATATATATTCGGGATTATCAGCCATTGTCTTTACACAAGGCTACCATTGCTGTCAACTTGTATGGTAATTTTTTTGTTTTCTGCACTGGGGATTGTGGAAAAAGTAATTCACGATTTACTATTGTGCAGTGGGAATGTTATGCTTCGTCACTGAAAGAAAGAAGTAGCATTACTAGTGCAGATCTTATGTCAGCTGTTGGGAGTATTGTTCTGCCTTAGTGTAGCTGGTCACATCATGTTATTACGCTGTGTGAAGAATTTTGCCAGGAGCAAAAATTTTTGTTATTAGCTGTATGAACACATCAAAAGGTCATGAGGAGCACTCTTCATTTATTGTAGCATGCACTTGCGGTCGGTGAGAGCAGACGCTGTTGCCATTATCATCTTAGTATAACGAGTATCATTTGTGGTGACTGTACACTGGTGTTTCTGAAGTCTAGTCGCTCATTTCGCTTTAAATTGCCCTTCACCCTTGTTCCTTGTTAGGAACAGTTGGTAAAAATTGTAGCTCAAGTAATGTCTGAAAACAACGAACCACTTGCCATTTTCATCTCATTGAAGCATGCTCTTCATGTTTACTGGTCGGTCTCACTTGTGGATTCTGATCTCAACTTCTTGTTCACCTTTCCATTTAGAGCAGGCTCCGTTCCTTGCAACATTCAGCTGTATGAGCTCTAGGGCCTGCATTTTAGCTGTTTAGTCACTTTGGTTGATACAGGGGAGCAGTTGTTATGCACCTGTCGCTTTCTGATGCACTTCATAAATTGAATCTAGCGCCATTGTCTATTATACCTTAGCACATAAGCCAGTGAGAGATTGCAATGAAATCAGCTGCCGTGTCTAGGCTGGGAAACTGTGTAGGCTCTTTTTTTTTTTGTCTCTTGGTGTGGAGGTTTGATTGTTTGGAGAGTAGTTGTGGCTGGGCTTGTTCACGGCGGATGTCGACACTCTCTGCTTGGGTTGCATTCCTTGGTGAGTGCAGTGCCTTGTCACTCTGGCTGGAGGCTGGCTGCATTTTCCAGTGGCCCTGGTTTAATCTCCGCTCTGCTGCTTGGCTTGGCTTGTCTGGCTTCCTGCGTGTGGGGTGCTTGCTTAGTGCAAGGACGGCCCTCCTGTTTCTCTCCACCCTTCTCCTCCCAGTCTGTTGTGCTCGCTCCTCATCTGCCTGCTGGGAACTTGACTTCTCCTCAGGAGTGTGCAGGCTTGCTGTGAAGGCCCTAACTTTTTTTTCTTTCTTTTATTGTCGCGTTTCATTCACTGTTTGTCGGTGCTTGTGTGGGCAGTTTGAGGGCTGCTGCCGCCAACAGCCCCTCCTTTCGACCTGAGCGTGTATGTGTGCTCCTCAAGGTGTCCTGACCCAGTGGCGAGGGGTCCTTCCTCCCGGTTGCCCTTTGGCAAAGGTGCCCACAAGGCAAAGGTGCATGATTTGCTCCTGTAAGTATCCGTAGGTGCTAAACTGCCACAGCGGCAATGCCGTGCTCATGTGCATGATGGTAGTTAGTGTGGTAGAGACGTAATACAATGAATGAAAGTTGAGGGTTGCTATAACTGACAGACAACCTTGAAGCGCTGGCTGGTAATGTTCGATATGTGCAGTCTTGCAGCATGGTAAACCGTGCAGACAAGTTTCGCTGTGCTGTCTAGTGATGTTTCTATCTATATGTGGTGGTTCTACTTATGTTCTGCGCATATTATATTGCTGAAGGCTTCCACCTGTATCAAGATGACTCACATGGCCTCAACTTATTGCTGCTCCTAATATCTTGCTGTAGATGAGTCCAAAGGGTACAAATAGGGGTTTTTTTTGTGTGTGTGTGTGTGTCACTCAAGATGAGCTTCGTTTAGTTGCGCATGATTTTCAGGCACTACTTTACTTAAGCTGCGATTCGCTGATTTCATTGCCTTGCTAAGTCACTCAGGACATGAACTGCAAAGCATGATCAATGAATTAGACAGGCAGAGCAGAACGGTGGGGCTAAATATTAACATGCAGAAGACCAAAGTAATATTTAACAGTCTAGCAAGAGAACGGCATTTCGCAATTGATGGTGCAATGCTGGAAGTAGTAAGAGAGTATGTCTATTTAGGGCAGGTAGTGACAGCTGACCCGGATCATGAGAGGGAAATAACTAGAAGAATAAGAATGGGGTGGAGCGCTTATGGCAGGTTCTCTCAGATCATGAATGGCAGTTTACCAATATCCCTTAAGACAAAAGTACACAACAGCTGTGTCTTACCGGTACTCACCTATGGGGAAGAAACCTGGAGGTTAACAAAGAGGGTTCAGCTTAAGTTAAGGACAATGCAGTGAGCTATAGAAAGAAAAATGATAGGTGTAAAGTTAAGAGATTGGAAGCGGGTGGAGTGGGTGAGTGAATAAACGCGGGTTAATGATGTCCTAGTTGAAATCAAGAGGAAGAATTGGGCTTGGGGAGGGCATGTAATGCGAAGGCAAGATAACCGCTGGTCCTTAAGGGTAACGGAGTGGGTACCAAGAGAAGGCAAGCGTAGCAGGGGGCGGCAGAAAGTTAGGTGGGCAGATGAGATTAAGAAATTTGCGGGAATACGGTGGCCGCAACTGGCGAAGGACAGGGTTAATTGGAGAGACATGGGAGAGGCCTTTGCCCTGCAGTGGGCGTAGTCAGGTTGATGATGATAATGATGTCTTTAGCTGCCACTAGTGACAACACTTGCAGGGCTTGAAGGCTTTTACTAAGCGAACAATGCTCCATTCATAGCTAATAATCAGTGTGCAGAAAGAGTAAATTTGGTTAAATTACTTACTCATCCCTCCAACCTGCAAGGACCTCGTTGTTCTTGTCCTGACTAGGTAACTGCAGGAAACTCTCTTATGGCAATTAAAAATTTGTTCTTTTCACTTCTTGAGTGAATTTTGGAGTGGAAATTAGTGTTGGATCTCCTTTAAACCTCCCTTGGTTGAGTGCTCATATTATCGTCTGTCTGGCATATCAGTCTGAGTAGTACGTGCCAATTTGCATTTGAATCTTGGAATAAAGATTGCAACAGGAAATTCTTCCTCTCCAGAAAACGTCCAAATGATCTGTGTATATGTGCTTCGCATGGAGTCTATTTTTTGCAGTCAGTGCTTACTACAAAAGAACTTGATATTAGATCTCAGATATTAGAGAAAGATATTGTTATTAGATATTAGGGTTGGCAATTATTCGAGCATAAAAGGGAAGTATATGTTACAAAGAGTAGTCTTGAGTGATACGTGAGCCAAGAGAATGGATTCAAAAACTCTCCAAGAGCCCAGTCTTGTAAAAATACATTTGAAAGATCCCAGCAACAAGATTACTACTACCTTGCCGTGCATGAATGTAAACAGCAAGCATGCCGGCAACATTAAAATTCAAGTAGCACTTTGAAAAGAACACTGCCATATGTTAAAGGAATCTATATCAGCAATGTAGGTTGAGCATATCTTGCGAACGCATGTCAATTAATGTCAGTCACAGGTACACGAAGTGGTGATTGGCTAATTATAAATGAAATGGGTGTTTTCAGCTACAGCGTATTAAAAAAATTCACGTGACTATGCAGGCAAAGTTGTCAGTCACCAAAGAATGCAGCAGCATTTGTGGTGAGACTGCTGTCAGCGCTGTACAATCTGCCATTGCGTTTGTGGAAGTAGTAACACGCAAGTTTGAGAATGTTGTCACTGTTCAGCTTCCTGCCAAAGAACTTAGAAGAACACAAAGAACGTGTCCAGGACATGTTCTGCCCACTTATAAAGATTTCTGTGAGCAGTAGGAGGATTGTGAGGCAGAGGAATTTGGACTAGTTTCGACTACTTGCGATTCTTCACACCCACTGAAATCTCGCCGCAGGAGTTTTTTAGCATTGTTACGCCATTGCAGTATGGCTGTTGTGGCCAGGGATAAAATGTGCGAAGTCACGCAGAGTAGCAGGACGCTCTAGCCACTGAGATACTCTGGCCAGTCACTATTCTTGCTTAAAGGGGCTGCAAAACACTGCTTGGGGGGATACCGGCTATACTTTAGGTGGGTTCTTTATGTCACACAGATGCTGACTTAAAAAGAATTACAGGAATCGATGCACAGGAACGGGAGTTATTCAATGAAGAAATTTCAAAATACAAGCAAACAAAACGCTGCCCTCAACTCGATTTTGGCGGGGCTTCCCACTCCTATTTCGCTCTCCCAATGACGGCACCTGGCGCAACCAATCAAAACAGCCTGCCAGAGCCCGTCGCGGAAGTTTGCACTCCATGGTTGCCTGCTCTCTGTAACTCGTTCTTGCTGAGACCGGCAGCGTCGTTTCCATGCCAGAGTGCCCCTGGTGGTGTATTTTTTATTTTACTTGCTTTGCTGGGCTTTTATCTAAGACAAACAAGTTGTTTTTGTTGATCTAATATAAAACGCAGACAGGTGACAAAATGTGTCTCTATTCACACAATTTGCAGTATATTTACTGTTTGTCCGATCATCAAGCTTGCGCCAGGTGATGTCATATCCGCTGCTAAAATCCCGCCACTGTGTGGCGACACCATCAGAGCCATGAATTTGTTTTCGGGAGGACATTAAAATATTAAAAAACGTAATATACGCGGCATTACCGACGATAATAGCACCATTATAACTAACTATGCGATCAACAGGCAAAACAGCCAACTAAGATTGTGTTTCTGGGCCCCTTTAATAAGGATTATGCACAGTCATTGTTATTGGCTAGTTAGGGGCATGTGAGAGTGGTACCATATCTGAATCAGCATGACGAGTTTGTTCACGTTAACATGTCAGAACAAGCCTCCAGAACAATTTAGTGTCTTTTCAGTTCTTTCTGGCTTGAAGAACATCAATTATATAAGCCACTCCTTCAAAAGCAGGCCATAAATTGTTTGAGTCAAATGTCTGCTTGTGAATGCTTGCATAATTAGTTGATCAAATAGTGTTAGTAGCATACCATATTTACTTTAACACCTTTTTTCTTTTACTGGTAATAGAAGTGCAGAGTCACTTCTCGTGTTATGACTGAATCTATGATATGTATAACTGGATCCCTTTTGCTTGTTCCATGCTGGCAGAAGTTACTCTTGTAGTATAATCATGGCTGTGCTACATTTGGGTAAATGCAATTCGTGTTCTTCTGTGAGTCCATATAAACAAAGAAACTGAGAGCAGCATGATGTGACGTTGTGTGCCGTCCTGTTACAGGTGACATTGCCTGATAATGTAACATGTGCAGACATCACCATATTTACAGTTTAATAACTTTTATTAGTCATTGGCTACTAGGACAGAACACTATGCCAGCCATACAATGTTTAAAATTTTTTCACTGAGTGTTTTTTGTGATGGTGTCAGTGCAAACTCTGCATCTAATTACACACTTTTCTTGTGCACAAAAATAAATACATTTTCTTTGAATTTTAGATTTGCCAGTTTTGTACACCTATTCTGTAAAGTAATGAAAGAGAAACGGATTTAATATTTACGTTTAATTTGCACTCACACATTGGAAGACTTATAAGTTGATTCATGTTTAGGAAATTTAATATGTACCATTGCAGGAATGCAATTTTTTTTATTAGTACTTTGAAATAATCTGAATATTGTGATTGAAATATGGTGGGCTTTTTTAAGCCCAGCATATTCCAACTATAATATCCAGATCTGAAGGGCCTCTTTTTCTTTATTTCTTTTTTAATTACAGTTGTGGAAGTTTCAAATTTGAGCTTGGTAACAGAAAGGTTGGAAATGCTGGCTGTGACATTTTTATCAGGAATTGTAAATTTAAAGTGTTTAAATTATTATGGATTTTTAAAAGTACGGGAAGTTTGCCTAATGTATTAAATATATTTTATACAGGAGTTCCTATGGGGTGCTTGTTGATTATATCAGGGATGTTTCCAATTTTTATATAAGTGAGATGATCTTTCAGCACTGTGCTGTCCTCTTATCTGTGAGAATGGCAGCAATTTTTGTTGTCAGTGAGAAACTAAACTATGAAAAGATGTTGGGAATAGCACATTACTAATTAATGCCTGGTTCTTTTTGTCAGTGCCTTATTCGAGTTGCATGTGTTCTCAAAGGGACTTTCAGGAGCAGTAGAAGTTGCCCTATGTTGATAGGATATCACATTCTATTCACAAAGAGACCACTCTTACCGAAAACGGAGCTTTTATAAGCTAGAAAAGAAAAAAAAATTCACAGGAACACCGAATTGCTTTGTGTTGGCAAGAGCACTGCCTCTGGTTTCACTTCCATTCTGGTGATGCCTCTTTCTCTTCAGCCAGTGGCAATTATCTGGTCTGGTGAGCTCGCTTCCCTCCAGCCAATGGGTGAATTTTATGACCAGTGACTCGTTTTTTTGTCGATAAGACTTTCAATGCTATCACGATAAAACAAAATACAGCTGCTGCTGTCACTGGCTGATCTGACAAGTAAAATGTGTGCATCGGCAGCAATTTTTTTTTTTTTTTGGATTACAGAGGCTATGCAACTGCGCCATTCACTTCAAAATGGTAGCAACCCGTCTTTTTTGGCAAGGGCATCATGAGTTTGAATCGACTGGCGGGAAGACTTTTAAATACGATTTTCTCGGGAATAAATCTCTCTTTTGCTGCCGGTCAAACGTCAGCGTATCCAGAAAGAGCTAGGAAATCATTTTTTACTGAGAATAATAATTGAATGTGTTCGCAGTGTTCCTTTAATCGTAGAGAAGCAAACTGCATATCTGCAGGTCGTCTTTGTTGCAGTGGAAAAATCAGTGCTAGACTAAAGCAACATGGAGTGCGCTGGGGTGAAATGCGATGAAACAAGCTTGCATGATGTACTTAGGGCTGCTGTAGAAGTAGTAGGCACTTGCTCCTTTGCCAGCCAATACAGTGTTGCTGTTCTAAGCGCTTCAGCATTGGTTGAACTGAAGGCAATCCCACTTCTCTCCTCTAGACTAGGCAGAGTAACGCTGTGTAAAATTTGGTGTCATTGCACACTTTTCTGCGTAAAGTTTTGCTCTCATGATGTCGTCGTACATTGCAAGAAATTCGAAGAATGCTCCCGTGAAGGGATAGGCTGACAACTGTGATTTGATGACCTGCCACACCCTGGTTTTTCTGCTCAAATTTGTCGTTGTCTTCGATTGTCTGTCTTTGCTGTGCAATGACCATGCACGTTTCATTGGTGTTTTAGACAAATCCAGTTTCTTTTGAATTCCTTCGAAGGCTTCTTTTGTCTTGTTTTGTGAGCTGCTCTTTGGCCATTAGGACTTGCCACTTCAGGAGCAGCTTCATTATAGATTGCTTTCTTCATTTGTAGGTCATTTCCATTCTTCGTCGGTTTTTGTCTTATGTTTTTGTTCCTCTTATCCACAGAACAACTTCATTGTCATCCCCACTCAGTACCCAGACACTGCTCCTATCACCACCTGCCGAAGGGACATTAAACCCTACTTCCAATGGTCCTGCTATACCGCTTTAATTAATAAAATAACGAATGAACCCTATCATGCATACGGCCTTATATTAGGGCACGTATGTATCGTGCTGCAAAATTCTTCCATCGCTTGCGGCGTGTCACTAGCTACATGGTGATGCTAATTCATTCATAAAATCTTTATTGACATGAATAGGGAAGTGGAGAGGAAATAGGATACGTACGTGTCCACATATGAGTCCCACATATATCAGAGGGTTGAATAAGGAGGGCGCCTAGTTTTTGTAGTGTGAAAAAGAGTGGAGAACCACTTGACTTTGTGGTAATTATTTTCTGCCACTGAAATTATGGATTGTCATAGAGTGGAAAAATGACCCATAACGGCACGGTGTGGTATATGTGGTACGCAAGTAAATACCTCTCTGAACTCAGTCTAAAAGATTATCATGAAGAAACGACAGAGCTATTTTTCTATATCGCCACCTCCAGTTAGAATGAAGAATCTTTTTTTTACCGATCGAATTTCTATAAGAAACACAACACTGCTTCACATGCATTTGAAAAGGAAACCACCGGAGAAATCCTTCTGAAGGTTGAGTTACTGTGGGCATAGCTGTTGGAAAGTGCCCACTGTGATGCTAAATAAGCAAGACTTCCTTTTTTTACCGTTCATGATTACTTAGGACAAAAAAAATATACCGTATCATATATGATATGCTACAAGGTAAGAGTTAATGAGGTCTTGAATAAAATCAGATCATTCACACTTCCTTCCCCAAAAGTTAAAATTTTTTGAAAGAGTGACCACCCACAAAACTTATTGAAGCAATTCAGCACTCTCAGATTGCTAAAAATTTCTGAGATAATATTTTGTGCAAAAGCCTATCTGCAGAGGCTAAATGTTTGACATTTTCACAGAAACTAGCTGGGAAAATATTAGGAACTGGGAATAGGTTTCAGAAGTGTCTCACTAGTGATTCATGCAATGATTTCAAGCTTATCTTAAATTTTGTGACCACCAATGCACATCTTTCTCAGTAACCTGTTTGAACTGGCCTAGAAAGCAGCATTTGCACCATTATGGCTGCCTTGTAAAGTGGCCACATGTGTAAAGTAATGCTGGCTGGCATTGCATATCACGAAGTAAAGTGTTCATGTTGAAAGGCCACGTTCTCAAAAATGCTTCAGGGTTAGTGTGTACAGTGGACTTTTGATAATTTGCTCTGGAAGGGGTCTGAAAATGTGTCCGAATTAAGGGACGTTCAAATTAACAGAAGCATTCATGATATTTACTGGTCTGGTGATTAACTGTGTGATGCTTGATTTTGACGGGTATAAAACATCATTTTGAATTAACGGCAGTCCACTGTATGCTAAGAAGCTGTTAATACAGGTTGTTAAGTGGATAGGCAAGGATTTAAAGAATAAGAAATACTAGTAATGCTGGAGAGTATTTCTACTTGTTCATCATTATTTGAGGACTGTTTTGTTTAAAGAAATGCCATAAGCTGGATCAGCAGCATTTGTAGTTAGCTTTGGCTGTTGAAAACATCATTAATATTACGTTTTAGTTCAGTTTTTCAATTTAATAATTCTAGATTTTTTCTTAGTGTGCGCTTGGAAAGTAGCACCTTATTTTTAACCAGGCAGTTAAAAATATGGAACGAGAAAATGAGGAACCCTCCATACAATTGGTGCTGCTAAAGGACAGTTTGAAAGAAACTTGCAGCTAGAGCGGTAAAGAATTTCTATGCATTGTATGTGGGCATTTCTTGTAGTTGGGCAGCAAGCACAATGTTCTAGGCTTCCTGGATGTCATTCCAGTAGAGCAAGTGAAGCATGGAAATGTTAGCCACCGTAGGTACATCAGGTGGAGGGCCATATTCCCCCTGCTAGCATGCTTGAAGCTTGTGCAGTTCAGCTTGAGCTGTGCAAGGGGTGGGTTGCTGCTGCTGCCAAAGAATCTTCCTCCCAACCCTGACTAAAGTCAACACCTTGACAGTGCTCCTGGCTAGTGTTCGTGGATCTTGGTTTTGACTGGATTCGCCTTACTTTGATGGCTCCAATTGTTTGTGTGTGATGCTAGTGTGCGTTGTGAATTGTAGTAGCTTTCTTTCAATAAACAAAGCTAACATGGATGACATGAATGGGTGAGATTTCTTGGGTGTCAACCCATGGTAAAAAAATTGAAGGGGACACTTGCTCCACCTGAGGGGTATGATGTGATAGTGTAATGGGTTAATTCACTTATATGCAGAATTGGTCATCCACTATGCTTATAGATCTCTAGGAGTCCTCATACCACTGCTGGCGCAGTGGTGCAGCGGTTAATCGATGTGCCACTGCCCTGCGATGGTAGGTGCTGCTACCAGTGGGTCTCGTGCAACCCAGGTTGCTGTTCTTGAGCGACCAATCATTAATTTAACTGCCACCTGCCATGGTGGGCGGTTTGCTCACAATCCAGTATGCACGTTGTGATGACGCCGCAAGGTCACGTGACATAGGTGGCCTACCTGCCTCCTGGGTAGCTTCTCTGGAGATTTTTCGTCGGATTTTTCGCTCACGGTCAACGATGCCGCTGGCGCCGACGCCAGATTTTCTGCGACACGAGCTCCTTAACGCTATTGCATTAAAAAGTCCAAGCAATCCTGTGTGTGGCAGCAGTCGGTAATGCTTGCGCTTTCTGATAGTTCTTGTACTCGTTCTTTACCCTTTTGGTTTGAAATATGCTGCGAATTATCTGTAGCATTGTCAGCACCACTGTTTGTGCCACAATCCTTTATGGCTTCTCAGAAAGTATATGTCAGGAAAATGCTCCCACTGTGATTGATATGCCACTTTCACCCAGTACTGAAACTGCTTTGGCATTGAGATGTGCACATTGCTGAAAGTGTTGAGATACATCGTGCAGATACATTTAGTGCGCTTCCTAACAACGTGTCTTCAGGATTTTGCGTGTCTGAGTTGGCTTTTCCTTGCCGCCAGGGTGAATCGTGGTAGTTTATCGTACAGTTTCCTCTTTTTGTGGGCTATAGCACGGGCATTGTCGCGACTGGCACGCTTTCAGTGGAGATTGATCGCTTGAGGTGACACGAGAGCACAGTATCTTTCACTGCTTCTACGGCACACCCATGAGAACGAAGCGAGCTCAGACCTTCTTCCCCAACACATTGTTCTAAGCGATGAGCTTGTTTACCGGCTCAGCCGGCTGCTGTTGGAGGCGCGTACAGGAATCGAGCGCATGTATCCACGCGAAAGCTTTCCCGTGGAGTCCCGTTTGTGGCAACACGCGTTGCGTTCATTTTGGGCTCGTCTCGTCTCGTCTCCTACTGTAGCTGTTTTTTTTTTTTTTTTTCTCCGCGACTGCTTATCTACGGATGACTGCGTCTCCTTTGCGCCCGTCTTTTCTCCTGCGGCGTTCTCCTCAGAAAGTGGCGAAACCGAGTGCCGCCGTCGTCGCTTTGCACGCCGCTGTGTCGTCACTCACGTGTAGCGCGCGGTTTGTTTACGGTTGCCGGGGGCGGCTGCTGTGGCCTCGATCTTGCCACCCCCCCCCCCCATCCCCCCCCACCCCAACTCTCGCTACTGCTGCTGCTGCTACGGCGGCGCGCGCAGGGAGCCGCAGCTGGTCGTCTTCGCCCCTCCTCCTCGGGGGCTTCCCCTTCGCCCCGGCCGGGAACCGGATCGAACTGGAACGCCGGTGGCAGTGCATCAAAGCCCGCTCGCTGCAGCAGCGATGGTTCCTGCCGGCGGTCGGCTGGCTGTGCCCACGTCTCTTCGTTTATTCCTGGATCTGCGGGGGCGGTCCGGTTGACACAGCGACAGCCGAGGCTTTTGATAGCTTTCCGATCGGGGAGGAAAAGAGGATCGCGGCGCGCCGCCCGGGACACGCGCGGGGCAGCTCTTGCTTTCTGGCCACGGCGCTTGAACCTCGAATGAGTCGCGGCGAGGTGGTCTCAGCGGCGGCCCCGTTCGCTGCGGGATATCTCGCCGCCGATCCGGTGTACAGCATCGTCCGCCAGTTCATTGGGTAAGCGCTGCCCGTGCCCGACGAGGTTTCTTACCTTACTTATCGCGCGCGTCGACCCTCTCTCTCTCGCTCTCCACTCTCTTACGCTCTCGCGGGACGTGCTGTGTTGCGCTCGGCCCGCGGCTGGGCAGCTGCGGATCGCGGCTTTTGCTATCTCCGGCCGTGTAGCGGTCTCTTTCGAAACCTCCTCTCGTCGTCCGCAATGGCTGGGATCGCGCCTTTACGGTATTCCTCCTGACACGCGCTGGCGAGCGTCACAGGCACGCATGCGTGTGTTCGCTGTGATATCGTGTAACAGCGTGTCTTGCGGTATTTCGGAGCTGCCTGTACTCTGAAACGACTCATCGGCGAATACTGCTTGTCTACGCCCTTATCAGTGACGCCCATACAGCTGTTCTGTTGAAAACGGCTTCAGCGAGCCGTCTGCCTCTGCAAATGGCCTTTGGCACAAAATGCAAATAATCAGTGAAGCTGTGCACATGTCTGGAAATGGTGGAATGTGTCGGAAGTATGTAAAGGGAACTGTTTTAATGCCACACCCATTGAATCTTCTAGTTGATTCATGTGGTCTCGTGACACAGAATCCTTATTGGCAAGACACTTAAGGCTGTTGATCACGATGACTCTCACCTGCAGAGAGACATCTTTAAATGTAGACGCTATGAATTTGATATGTATTATTTGCTAATGATTATCCAGTCGTGATTTGCATGCCTTCGTTGTGAGCTGTTTTTCCGTCTTTGCATCTTTTAAAAGACAACGTGAATTCTGTGCTTATTATGCATTTTTTATTTGCAGCACATCGGCTGGGAGCACAGTGGCAATCGACAACAAAATCGAACAGGCCATGGTAAGCAGCACTGATTGAAAGCGTTATCACGAGTGCCGCTTTCATTCAAAGTACTCGTAGAAAATGCCAACTATTCATGCTATTTCTGTTCTGTTTCTTTTCATGTGAACCAGACAGTTGTTTTCACTACGTTACACTGGTGCCTGTGGGAAAACTGTGATATCAGTAGCTCTGTATACACTTTCATCTAAACTAGTTTGGTTTAGTTTGGTTTATGGGAGTTTAACGTCCCAAAGCAACTCTGGCTATGAGAGATGCCATAGTGAAGGGCTCCGGAAATTTCGACTGCCTGGGGTTCTTTAATGTGCACTGACATTGCACAGTACACGGGCCCCTAGAATTAAATAGTATATTGCTTCAAGCCTTCATAACATTTTGTGTGAAGATATATTTGATTTAGCTTAACAGAAAAAAAAGGTGCACAAGGTCTCCTGGTTTCAGAGCGTTTTTCTTTGTGGGAGCTCCACTCTTGACGCTGCAGTCAAATTTAGTCATACTGAAATTTGAAAAACAAGATTGTAGGTGATGCTTTTCATCTAAAAATGTTGTTTTTATAGCTGCAGTAAAACTGTAATGAAAAATGCAATCATAGCGAATTAAATTGCCTTGCAACTGATTCAAAACTGCTTTCTTACAAAGGCACCATGGGCGGAAAATATCTTGTACAATAAGGTGTGTTCACAAGTGGTTTCTAAATTTCTTTTCGTGTGTCCGACCACTGACTGTGGACTGGTGCTTGATGAAGCATTGGATTAGCAGGATTCACTTTGAGAGAGTATGTCCACTGTGGCCTTGGTCCACTCACTGCCACAGGAGTTAGCAATCGATTCTCTGGTCTAAAGGTTATTATCCTCACATTTTTTTTTGTTGTTCGGTTTAATAAGAAAAAGCAGCTTTGTGGCTTTAATAATTTACATGTACAGTTGGCAGCAAAAGTTTATGGGATGCATGCTCTCAAGAACAAACTTATTTTAGCATTACCTCACTACCTAGTCATATCGGTTCAGCGAATGGCTCATTTTGTGTGTGTGAGAGAGAGAGTAAAATAATCTTGGAGTAGGGTGGCTTTCATCCTGTTTACAAATAAATAGGCTTCTCCCTGCTTGCAAAGAGGGTGGAACTGTTATTGCCCTAGCTGCCTAGGTGGCAGCACAATTTGTGTTCACCTGCCATGACACATTCCCTAGTTGTGTGAAGCAGAGACTTTATGATTTTGCTGCACAAATTGGGCAGCTTTTTTAATTATGGAAACTGCCATTCTCTGATCTGAGGAACTATGGCGATTAGTGCACGCTCTGTAACGAGCAACTCTTTATAAAAATGGATAGTTAAGCTTGCAGCCTTCTCTGTTGGCAACATGCAATTTAGCAGTTTTTAAGCATGAAATGCTCAAATATTAGCTCTACTCTGTTAGTAGATTCAGGGAGATTCTATGATCCAGCAGAAGCCTTTGGCATCTTATGGAAGCCGTTGTTATTCAACAGATATCCCTAGAATCCTGAAGTATCCATATCTGATGAATTTGTTCATTCATCAAACAGTCCCTACTCCCTAGACAGGGTGGAGTTTACAATTATAACCTCCCACCATTTGAGCGTATGTGCCTTTTGTGGTACAAAATGTCTAAACATTTATAGCCGCCGGGGTGGCTCAGTGGTTATGGCGCTCCACTGCTGACATGCAAGACGCAGGTTCAATCCCGGCCGTGGCGGTGGAATTTCAATGGAGGCAAAATTCTAGAGGTCCATGTACTGTGCGATGTCGGTGCACATTAAAGGTGCACTGAAGAGGATTCTGAACATGTCTTTTTGCCGCGGGAACTCGATCCACACGTTCCTAGCATTCTTAGAAACAGTGACTTATTGCCCTGTGTGGCTGATTTCCCCAATTAAAACGAATTAACGTCCGGCTCCCGCCTTTTTTTTTTTAATTCTGCCTCGTACAGTGGGCAGAGTCGACCAATGCGTGGAGCGCCTTTCACCCAGTCCCGTGGAGGCTTTGCTTTCGCTTTATTTTGTTTTTTAGGTTTCCATGAATAAATAGTTTCATTCGCAGATAATATAGCCGCAAAATAAGCCCGAAGAAATAAAAATATGCGCGGACTATTTGCTACTACGGACTACTACGTATTACTCCGCCGATGGCAGAGCGGCAAGCCGCCACGGGACTGGGTGAAAGGCGCTCCACGTGTTGGTTGTCTCCGCCCACCGTATGAGGCAGAATTAAAAAAAAAAGGCGGGAGCCGGACGTTAATTCGATTTAATTGGGGAAATCGGCCACACAGGGCAGTAAATCGCAGTTTCTAAGAAAGCTCGGAACGTGTAGATCGAGTTCCCGCGGCAAAAAGACAAGTTCAGATTCCTCTTCAGTGCACCTTTAAAGAAGCCCAGGTGGTTGAAACTTTTTTCACTCCTTCCTTCATCTCTTCCGGGTGTCTGCCGGTTTCCTTTCCTCAAAAAGCAATTTTCATTTCTATGCATTGTAAAGTTTGCATTCATGTGAATAGTTTAATGACCTACGTATTGGTTTTTTCTCCTCTTCTCACCAAAGGACTTAGTCAAGAGCCACCTCATGTTTGCTGTGCGTGAGGAGGTGGACGTGCTCAAGGAGAAGATAACGGAGCTGTTAGACCGGATAGCTCAGCTGGAGTACGAGAATGGGATCTTGCGTGCTGGTGCGTCGCCCGAGACCCTGAGCCTATTAGCACAGCCTGCGCAACAGGTGCCAGCACCCCAGCAGCCAGTGCCTCAGCCACAGCAGACGCTAGCAGCAGTGGCAGCAGTGGCGGCAGCGGCGGCGGCAGCAGCTCAGCCAGTCGGGGTGCCGCCTCAGCCGCAGGCGCCTGTGGCTGCGATGCAGCAGCCCATAGCTGTTCAGCAGGCGGCAGTGCAACCGCAGGCTCCTCCTGCTCCTCAACTGGCTGCGGTCGTCCAGCAGCCGCAGCAGTTGCAACATCCACAGCAGCAGCCTTCACAACCCCTGCCGCTGCAGCCGCACCAACCACAGCAACAACAGCAACAAAAACAGCCCTTGCAACAGCCGCCCACGTAGCTTCCGTGTTAGTTGTACATAGGACAGTTTAACCAGGCAAGCGCCACTTGATGGGGCGAAAAGGGATGCAAGACAAGGAAGAAGGACAAGCGTGCGTCTTACGTGAAGTGTCTTAGGTGTACATAGACAGCGTGGTTTTCCACAAGCTACTGGTGGGTGGAATAGTGACGACCAACCTGGTAGTAGCCGGACCTTGTTGCCTTCTCTTTCTCTCTCTTTCTTGGAAGTACGAGGTGCTGTGATGAAAAAAATGTTTTGTGGCACTCCTCCCTCCCCTTTCCATCCTCGCCCCCCACACCTACTTTTTTTTTTTTCTTGTCTTGCCACATTTCACTCTTTTCAGCCCAGTGTGCTGCGTTCATGTGTCAAGGAAAAGTACAGTTATCATCATTGTTTCTTGTTTTTCTTGACATTTGACACTTTCCGCTCATTCTGGCGCTGGCACTCGAGTCATCACCTTTCTTTATTTTTTTCCTTGTCCCTCTCTTGTTGTGTAAAGAAAAGCAAAGTCTGGTCACATGCTGTATGCGTCCCAAGTGTGTGGTATTTGTGTGTGTGCGTGTGTGTGATGAATTGATGCAAGACAAATAAGTGTCGGTGTGTTTCGGAATGCTCACAGCAGTCAGTTTCACACATTGCAACTGAACAGGCTTAAGTTTCTAGGTAACTTGTGAGAGAAAAACAGTCTGGCACCCTTTTCAGAAAAGGCGTATTATACATGTTGGGCCTGTTTCTAGTTTCTTGGTAATATAAGTATAAGCGAGGTTTAAAAAAAAAAGCATCCCGATAATAAGCAGTTCCTATCTTCCTGTCAGTTTAGAATTTTCTGACCCAACTGCATAGTGTACTCAGCATGGGTTGTGTGTCCATTCCTTTTCCCACCAAGTTTGACAGATGGAAATCCTTGTTGAGCTCTCTCTGAGCTTTAGTCAAGTTCGCAATTTCACTTTTGTGAAAGACACTAACGGCAACGCACTTTTAGTGAGTTTTACTGTATTTGGCCTTATTGTGAAGACTCATTGCAGCATTAACATATTTTTTTTTTACTTGTGCAAAGCCTAGATTTTTTTTCTACTGGTGTCTTTGACATGGTTGCTCGTGTAATGCCTGTACATAGGATGCAAAAGGTGAATAACTTATATGGCATTTCTACTGCTGTATTTAGCCATTTCTATGTCCGGGTCAATAAAGTGCATATTTTTGTTAGAGATGAGGCAAAACAAACACAATTGGCTTTGTTGGCACTGCTTGGTTCATTAGGTATATCATTACCAACATTTACAGTATCCTCTTGTGACGCTCTTTTACATATTTATTAGTTTTACTCGGCTGCTGCAGTTTCTCAAAAAATTAAAATGCTTTCAATAACGCTTTCTGTCCAACTTTCATTTGTATTATGGTCGCTTGGACTCTAAGGCTTGTTTTATTTTGCTATTTTGTGGGCAACAGTTTCTTTTTAGGAGTCAGGTCATTGTTCGAAGGACGTCTTTATTTGATAGACTTGACACATGGCCACATATAAGTAATGAGTGCTTACTTGGCTGCTGGCTTGTTGCTTTCCAGACACAGACTTTAAGCGCTAATTACATGTGGCGATAATTCATGGCAGCATCGCACAATGAGCTGAGGGCTGTGGAACCATTGTCTTACCGTGTTGCTCAGTTCCTGGGTTTGCAGAAAATTTCGCTCATCGCTCAAATGGAGCTCACGAGATTAGCCAATAGCAGAAGGCGTTGGAGTTACGCAACTTCCTATCTAGCTATTTTGCGAGTGAACTTTGTTTTTTTCTAGTGCGGTTTCAGCGAAGAAACTGCCAATGCTCACTATCTGAGCCATGCATCAGAATAGCGCATTGAATGCTTGGTAATAAAAGAAAAGAAAAAGCTGTTGTGGTGTATATATTGTTAATTATTATTGAAAGATGGGTTAGAGAAACATTACTTTTGGCAAGTCAGCACCATAGAATGTAGTTTAGCACCAGTGCACTGTGTCCCTATGCAATGTATTACCATAATTTTCATCATTGCTTTTATCGTTCATGCTGTTTAATCTTAAAAACGGGCTACGAGCACAGCTATGGTTCCCTGATGATGCAAGGTGACTGAACAATGAAGCGGTAAGAACAGAGCAACACTGAAAACGCACTGCTTCATTGTCAAGTCTCTTCTCTTCATGCCGGTATACCAGGGGCAGCAGCAGGCAGCGACTGTCACTACCATACATCTCGTCGCCAGGAGAACTGCATAATAAGGTGGCAGAAACTGCATACTTAGCAGTTTCCGATTGTGTCGACTTATTACAGATCGAGGACATGGAGTGTGTGTCTTTCCCCTGCAAGAGAAGAGTGCTGCTGTGGTGCTTTGAGGCAAACTTTGTTTATCTAAACTCAAAGATAAGCTGTACAGTTGAGAGACCATTATTTAATTTCTTGTATATACAGTGAAAGAAACCAACTGGAGCTGCTACGGTGGCTTAGTGGTAATTGTGCTCGGCCGCTGGCCCGAACAACGCGGGTTCTATCTTGGCCGCGGTGGTCACATTTTGATGGAGGCAAAACACTAGAGGTCCATGTGCTGTGCGATGTCGGTGCATGTCTAAAGAACCCCAGGTGGTCGAAATTTTCCGAAGCCTTGCACTACGGCATCCCTTATAGCCAGAGTCGCTTTGAGACTTTAAATCAAAATAAACCAAACAAATTGGAAAGGGAAACCATTTTACTCCAGTTCATTGTTTAACACAAACAAGTATTGCCACAAGAGCATAATTAAAGCATATTATATGCACCGATGTTATTTTGGCATGGCTAAAACTGGTGAATTTTGAGTGGCCTTGTATGCAATGTGTAATTAGAATTATTCTGCTTTGTCAGTGCACAGAGGTTGTGAGCAGTCTTCAGGACATATTGGGCAGAGATAAGAGCAACATTCGCAGAAAGGGCTCGAACTGAAAGCAACCAAGTAGTTGAGTGGAAATGTACTAAGGCATTCATGAAAATATTTTTTATGGATGCTTTAACGAGACTCTAAAGGGAGAATTTTAAGTCCAGCTAAACTGAGCGATCAGTGTCCCAGGACTGAAATATGTGATTGTTACTGAGGGCAGAGTTAAGATAAGCCAGAAAACTATGTAAAACTGAGACTGTAGTGACATCTTCCAAGAATTCTGGAAACTGCATCTGGCCAAGCTAACTTTGCTAGGCCTGATTGACTCTCCACTTCTAGGCGTAATACTGTTTTTACGGGAAGTACCACCGAAAGAAGAAAGCTATTAATTTCATGAGTGTTGCACCTTGAAATCAAGTTACTTGCAGCTTTAGTGAATGATTACATTTCTATGTGATGTGTACATCTTGCATTTTGAACTTCAGCACATGATTGCAGATGTATAATGAGCATGCGGGATAGGACACGTTTCCTGCAAGATGTTTCAGTACAACTGGAAGTAAGCACAAAGTAGTGTTGAGGTCTAAACAAGCCTTATTATTGTATTCCTTGTAAACAGCTCCATTTACACTTATGAGATATGGAGAAAAGTATGTGGAACAAAGCGGTGCACTCTTGCCTTACTATGCAACTGAGATAGGTGGACATGAACACTCCAAACCTGATTCTCATGATTTATCACGTCATCATTGCAGTGTAATTGTAAAATCTTACTCCATAGTTTTGATTATACCTGGTACACTTTGAAATGGCTAATCTGAAGTGCTCGACCCCCCGCCGCGGTGGCTCAGTGGTTACGGCGCTCGGCTGCTGGCCCGAAAGACGCGGGTTTGGTCCCGGCCGCGGCGGCTGAATTTCGATGAAGGCAAAATTCTAGAGGCCCGTGTGCTGTGCGATGTCAGTGCACGTTAAAGAACTCCAGGTG
Source organism: Amblyomma mixtum (assembly GCF_055824585.1). Classification (NCBI taxonomy): domain Eukaryota; kingdom Metazoa; phylum Arthropoda; class Arachnida; order Ixodida; family Ixodidae; genus Amblyomma; species Amblyomma mixtum. Next base: position 58,590,423 of record NC_143016.1, on the reverse strand, counting down.
GTCGAAATTTTCGGAGCCCTTCACTACGGCGTCCCTCAGATCCTGAGTTGCTTTGGGACGTTAAACCCCAATAACCAAACCAAACCAAATGCTTGACCTGCTGTGCAACCAGTGCAGTCAAGGCAAGGCAAAGCAATTTACAAACAGGTACATTTAACTGTACTGCTGTATGTGGTAATATGACTATTATCATTTTTTATTGGATATTTATTGAGCATATTACCATAATATCAGTGTGAGATTTGAACTTTGTGATTTTTGTGGTATTAATGCAATCCTTTATGCCTGATAATCTCTAGCTTTGTTTTATTCATTCAATGAAAACCAATTTGTTACCTAAATGAGGCATAGACGGAAGTTGATATTGCATGCAAGGGTTACATAAAGAGAGAAGATGACAAGGGTGTGTGTGCTTATTGCTTGTGCCTTTGGAATGAAGCAAGGCTGTTGCCAAATGCCTATTAAAAAAAAAAAAGCAGTGGCCTTTCTGCAAATAAGTTCAATTACGAAAGATATGCTTAGAAAAAATGCTGCCAAGCTTCAGCACTATTGTTTGCTAGGCTCTAGTGATTTTGATTTCTGTTTTGAAAATTCGTGCATTGCATTTAGAAGCGAAATTTCAAATATTTTTGGATGACAGTTCTTTCCATATTAAGGAACAATTTTCTGTTGAAAGTCGTATTAGAAATGTTTTATGATTGAACGCATTTCTGGCAATGCTGCATAGTGATACTCTGACAGTACCTGTGTAGCCCAAGCAATGATCTTGTTGGCTTGCTGCACACACAGCCATGGAAGTAGCCCTGCTAGAGCCTCTAGAGCATGCCCTTAACTGACGATGCATTTATTATGAAAAAGTTTGCTCCTTCTGCCTTTAAAATCAGTCATTTAAGATGTGATAAGTCCGAACATATTAAGATGCAACAAAATCGGGTTTTTTTTTTAACAGAGCTTAATGAAGTTGGTTTTCTGCCGACTGAAAGCCTCTGCTCAAGACCTATGCTTTCCTTTTTTTTTTTTCTGCCCTGTGTGCTTACACTTTTAATTATGCTTTGACAGGACACCAACATTTTAATGAGTTTTCAAGGATGCCAGGAACTATACTGCTAGGTCAGTGAATGTTTTTAGTTTAAGCGGAGTTTCTGAACATAAATTCACTGTTTTTTTTTTAACACGGCAAAACCCAGCTGTCACACACAAAGAGGGCTGTAACCTTAGTCTTTAACCTTTTACTCCAGTGACAGCTCTAGGTCCCAGTGATATTGGAATCATAGCCAAATATCCTAACACCGTTGAATGCTTGTGAAGGATGTCCGGGGGAAGTCCTTGCTTTAGATGTCCTGACACTTTATCCTGTGAATATCCCGTTCGGGTCATATTATAGACTCTAACTTAATATGCATTTCTTTCTGTAGAGATGTCCTGACACGTTATCCGGTGGGTATCCCATTCAGGCGTTATTACGGTAACACGTCTCATTACATTTGCATAATGCTCGCGACAAACATGGCTGAGTGGACTCATGTTTTTTCGAACAGAAGATAACATGGTCTGCCCATTTTCATTTCTTGTTCGTGTCATTACAGATTTGTAATTGAATGAAATCATACTGCGTGACGTGTAAGAGCCACTGGCTTCAAAAGAAGGGTCATAGATTTGGAGTATATAAGCTGGTGGAAATTCTTCATTCTCTGGACATATGCTTAATGCGTTGGCGCTGCATGACTTCTGGTTTGTAGCATTTCTGTTGCCTGATCTGTTTCACATTTGCTTGTTTGACATGTTCTCTGTGACAGCATGAGACGCAATGAAAATTTTGCCCGTAAAAGTGTTGGCACTGGGCCAAGCAACTACACCACTGTAATCAGCTGTAGTCATATCTTTCTTCAAGTCTAAATCACAGAAAATGTAAGTTAAGCTTTGCAAATATTTTTCACAGGGGCCGAGCAATTTTTCTCTCTCGAGTTCATAAAGATCACCAGGGAAATTTACTGTTATTTGACCAACATGCCCTTGTTAAGGCCTATGAAAATCATCGGGAATTCCTGTGGTCCTCCCTTTGATACAGGAAGTGCGGCCATAAAGATATGTGAGGGATCCAAGAGAGGAATAAGCCGGGCTAGTTGGTACATTATTTGCATTGAAAGTCAGCCCCCGTGTTTGTGTCTTCGCTTCTTGGTCCCGTCTGTTGCGCTGTTTTTATGCAAAAAATGTGAGGGATGTCCGCAGGTTTTTCTTGGCACATCCTGGGGAAATCTGCATGTCCATGTCCTTTCAAGATTTCGCAGGAACATCCCTTGAATGTCAGTGTTGCCATTGGGACTGAGCAATCCAGCCAGAGAAGGTATGGTTTTCTTGAGTGCTGCACAAGCATGTGCCAGCTGCATCATCTTTGTCCACGACGTTGCCTTTGTGGATCCATTAAGAATAGCAGTTTATGAAGAAAAGAATGACATAGTAACTATCTTGTTCCAATTGACAGCTAAACTGCACCATGGGGAAAGGGATAAATGAAGCGGAAAGAGTGGACAGAGAAAAGTTAAAGCATTGGGTGGGTCCACACCATGTGTCCGAAGCTGTGGATCCATAATGCCCTTAATTGCTATGCTGGGGCATTGTCTTTTGAAGTGAATTCAATGCCGCAGGCACAGAGCGTGCCACAGGACCAGCAGAAAGCCAAATTTTGTACTCGTAGATGGTAACATTCTGAGGATATCGGCAAATTAGCTGAACGTTACAAGTTAATGTTGCACATCCTAGGGATGTCTTGGAGTATCATGGGACCAAGCATCGAATGAAGATGTCGGCAGTGCATGTGTGGGATATTTTGGATGATGCAAGAGCATTTGCCAAAAAAAAAAAGCGCATCAAATATCCCATAGAGAACTAAGTAGATGATCTTTTTATTGGAACTGCAAGTAAACATTCTTATGGTGGTCTCAGTGAGGAAAGAGCAAGAATAATTTTTGATATTCTTTCCTATTAATGCTCAGAACTACAAAAAAGCGTTTGCGGAACATAGAAAGCATACCCCGCTATTCGCCTTTGAGAAAAAAAAAAGAAAGAAATCATAAACGGCCATGCACGGGTGAGCGATTTCAGTGAACGCGCCCTTCCGTGAGCACTCAACAATCAATATTATACGTGTGGAACGGTCAAAATAGCCATGCGGGACGTACCGCGATCGTATTTTGACTTAGAGGAAGGACGGGACTTCATCGGGACGTACGGGACAGGACTTGTCTGGGACTTTGCTTATGTCGACTTGGTTAGTTCAACGCATCCATATCTTGTCGCTTTTAGACGAAAGCCACAGGCAATCGTTTGACGAAATCGTGGCGGTATTTCAGAATTCGAAAAAGCGTTTGTGCGTCCGGAATAATCGTGGCGTCAGCCACCCTACACTACGCGAACACCGCCTCCCAGCATTTGTTTTTTCGCTTCCGCCTACAAAAGCCTTTGAGAATGCATCCTCGGTTATCGCGCACCTGAGCTGGGCGACAACAATGCACTCAAGAGGCCTGGTCGGGATTTTTCCACTGCGAGCGGTTCCGTGCAAATACAAGAATCGACGCTGCCCGAGCCGCAACACGCATGCGCGGTCAATCCGGTCTCCGGGATTTGCGGATCTCCGGTGAGGCTATGTCCGGTGTTATCCTCTTTCCGCTCACTGTCACTGCACCTTTCTGTCAACAAACATGGCAGCTTACGTGCTTCTGCTTCCGAATCGATGATGAGCGTGCTTTTCCAGCGACGAGCAATGTGGCCGTAGATCAAAATTCTATACAGAAACGTGTGGCATGCACTTTATCACGCCGACAGTTTGTCGGTCGGTCCTCATTTGTGCAGCGTTTGTGACCGCATTCGTGTTCATTTTGGTGAGTTCCGGCAGCTCGTCGTCGCGACTTGCCTATCACTGGGTGCGACTAAAACCGTCCAATTATTGGCAGAAACTGAAAGGGCTGCAGTTTGTTCACAGATCGCAACATTCAAACGATAGCCCGTCGAACGACACGGGGATCGGACTGCATAAAAGCAATTATGAAGTACCATCCGTCCGGGGCGAGGACTTCGACATAGGCGGCGCGGACGTGATAGTTCTTTTACAAATACAAAACGCCGGCGCTAACTTCTTGGAGCGGCGACTGATCGAAGACCTGGTATTGCAAAGACCTTGCACGTGCCGACGACGTCGAAAAATTTGTCACTGTTACAGACCTCGCAAACGCAGTTCGTGGCTGTTCAGCAGGTACACACTGGGGTGGAAATGCGGCGTGCACCCGGATTGGACAGAACTTAACACCTGTGTCGACCGTGTGCTTGACGAAGATGAAGGAAGCCCGACAAAACGCAGGTAAGTTCTGGTTCGTCGTAATGTTGCCGCACAGTGAAGTAACCGTAGCGTATTCAGCAGCCTATGTTTTCACAACGTGGAAACCACAGAAAAACTCGCGGCATAAGCATGCATCCAAAAATCGAGCGCTGCCCTGTGCATTTAGGTGTGTGATCCATACAATGTATCTCGCAGTTGTGGATTCGGCATACGCATATTGAAGCTGACTTGCGTCGATTGTTTACTTGGCTGCCTTTTTAGAGCTACAGTGGGTGCATTCGTTTAAAAAAAATTGTTTTAGTATGGCCAAAGTATAACACAGTCGACTACGCATTTCTTCAGGTGTTTTTAAATCAACAGTTAACCGGAATTAAGTCGCATCACTTCATTTGGTACAACAGTCATAGTTACAGCTCTTCCCTCGCTGATATATTCCCCATAGCACATATATGTGCAATGGGGAATGGTAAAAAATGGTAGGCAGAAAAAGAAAAGTACCTCTACACTGCTGGCCTATTCACACTGCCCGTGGAAATGGGTGTGCATGTGTTCATCCATGTGTTTAATATATATTCATGGGTGTTTACTATTGTTCTGCAGCAGTACTAAAGCACGAAGTTTTGTGTTTGCCTTCTTTGAACCCGCAGGTATTTCTACATCACTGTGCTGCGAGATCCAGTCGCACGCTTTCGCAGTGAATGGCGACGGTTTCACCAGAATCGAGGCTGGCATGGCTCCCGACCTCATCCTCATTTTTGCCTGGACCAGCCAGTGTCCATGCCTGCTCCCAATGTTTGCTTCGAGGGCAGGAGGCCTGAAAATATAACTTTTGCTGAATTTGTATCTTGTTCAGCGAACCCAGCTATCAATCGCCAGACACATATGCTTGCAGATCATGACCTTATTGATGGCTGTCCTCAGAATGATTCTGCTGGTTTACTACTTACCAAGGAAGATCGTGATATAGTACTTTTGGCCAGTGCAAAAAAAAACCTTGAACACATGGCTTTTTTTGGCCTTGCAGAGTTTCCTCGTCTTTCAGAGTCTCTGTTTGAAGCCACTTTCAAGTTGAAGTTCCGGAGAAGGGCTAGGCCTCGTAAATTTTTGAGGGGCCGATCAATGGGACACGGTCGCGCAGTTCCTTCACCAGGTGAGGTGGAGCAAGTTACAGCTGCTAACAGTTTAGACGTAGAGTTGTACAACCATGCTAAGGAGATACTTTTTGCCAGGTTTCATAAATTGAGTAACACTGATCCAGCTGTGGAAAAGGAGAGCAATAGTGTAGATGCAGAGGATGATGAAAATTGGGCTGAAGAAGAGGACTTTTTTGACAACCTATAGCAACAATCTGCTTTTTTATTTAAATGCAACAAAAGTTGCAAATTGTCTTCAGTTTGTAAACAATTCCGTCACGCCAAGAATATCAGGTGTTCAAACTAGTTCAGGACGAGTCCCAAAACTGTTCAAATTGGTGTGGTAATCATTGCTTGTCGGTATGTCTTTATGGCAGCTTGGGCACCCTTCCCAAAGAAATCTGTCATGTTGCTTCTTGGCTATTAGTGGGAAATGTCGAGTTCTATGGATGATGATTAGAAGAAATGTAAATAACCATTATCAATTGCATATTTTGTGTTCCTTTGGCTGCTGTATTAGAGAAAGCTATCACTGACGGGTCATGATCGGCAACTTTTTTGGATAATAAGGCAACTATGCCGCCTCGCAAGTTCATTTTGACAACAGCCGTATCCAGTGCCACATGTGCCTAAATTTGATGCCTGTGTGATGCAGTGTTTTTGCATGCGCACAGTGTCTTGAGCAAGCTTTGACAAGCATTGGAGAGCACTGTGATGCGGAGCGTGGTGGCTGTGGCTGTTGTTTCAAAGAACATTGAGCAAAGTGGGTTGAATGACTGTAGTTCTTGCTGAAAAATTTGAAGCACGTACATGTGCTGGTATCTAACTTAGCCATTGTCACCTTGATGTTGCTACAGTTACTGCATCAGTGATGTTCCTTATGTCACAGGTGTGTGTGTGTGGCTAATGTTATGGTTTACTCTGTGTCCCTGCATGCGTTGCATTGAAATGTTAAACTTGGTGGGAAATTGAAATAATTAACCTAAGAGCTCTCTTCTGGTGTCACATTGCCAAATGTGCATTTTGTCTTTCTTTCCCAAATGAAAATGCAGCATTTGCAACTTTTGTTGACTTTCTACTGCAGTGATTTTTTGCTGTTGAGTGCAACTAATACTTTATTCAATCTTCTACGGGAGCTTCTGTGGGAGGTTGATTGAGACATTGAAAGGATCATAGGCAATTAAAATATGCTGCTTGTATTGTTTGCATGAAGACAGGACTTTATTGTTGGTCCGTCCTCTGTGTGTGTATTTTCAACACGTGTGTATTGTACCTAGCTTTGTATACACCTCAGTGATTCTGTCTTATTTACATGAGATTTATTTCCAACTGTGGAGGCTGCTATTATAATTCCTGTGCTATGTCAAAGTTTACATCATGTGGAAGAGTATTGTGAGTCAGCTTACTGTATTTAAGAACCATTTTTGCTTACATTGACCACATTGAAGCTGGTTTTAACTGTGTGAATGGTTGTCGCAGAGCCCAGTTATTTGTGTGTGCGTGCTTGTGCGAAAGTTTCTTCACAGCAGCTATTGTGACGGTGAAACCTGTTGGTTGAATTAATGGCATGCTGTTTCTCTTTACCCTTGTTGAATGCCACTTTTGCATTTTGATGACATAACTTATGTACAAATGAATTCAGTCTCAATTTCTATGGCATTGCTGGCTTTTTTTGCCCTCGTAACCATACATGTTGAGCACTTGTTTCGAGTCATTATTGTTCGGACGTGCTCTGTAGTGCCAGGATAAGCAGAGAAAAGTGTCACATATGCTTGTTTTGGTGTCCTGTGGTTGAGTGCTGGGTATGTGTCAGACAAGGTCTGTTTTGATGTTGTAGAGCGTGGCACTTGTACAAGGGGAGGGCGGGGTGGGCAGGTGCATTTACCCATTTGGGTAAAGGGTGCCTTTTACATATCACTTTGCATTGATTTTGATGCACTAACTGGGTATTAGTGTGAGGTTTTGCACTTTCCAGATACCAGTCAAACATCGCTATTACTTGCGGTTAAAAACAGCACTTACTTGAGACAGAGGAGAGTGGGGACATGCCGCTGTTAAGTACCGCTATTACTGGCATATCACCAGCATGAAACTACATGAAAAGTATGTAATCTGGGCTGACGTGTGCATACAGAAGTGCTTGCCCTCGGTGTGAACAAAATACTGTGTGAATGAATGGGTATAATATCGAAGGTACCTTCAGAGTTTCTGTGCAGTGGATCAAATGCGTCCTTTTATTTTTACTGATAAGTCTGTGCCTATAAGGCATTGCGCATGTATATATATCTTTTCATACATAGAAACCATGGATGAATGTGATTAACCATTACATGTTCATGTGTTCTCTGTAATAAAAAGTTGTGTATACGTGTGTATATATTGTCAGAAGCAATAAATGCCCCCACTGTTATTTGCATTTGTTTCTTTGGTTCCGTTACCCTGACGCTTTTGCGTCAACGGGCAAATGGCCCGTTGTGGGGAGGAGCTTGCCTTTGCGCAATAGCGAGATTACCTGCAAAATATTACGCCTTCTACGCTGCCGTGAAAGGTATTAGTATTACGTACGCCTTTCAGGATGTATTTCTTTTGTGCCCGCTTCGACCGTAATAGATATATAGCTGCCCGAGCGCGATTCAAGAGAGAGAAAAAAAAAGCGTTTAAAAATTGCAAAATTACTCGCTACTCCGTTGAGACCGGCGCGGTGGCGCTCGGACGCGCGGATCACGTGCCCTCCGGATGCGGAGGCGGCGGAGGATCATCCACCCAAAGATGGACGACGATACTTGAAGAGGCGCCGGCGAGCTCCTTCAACACGAATGTTTTTTTCCCCCAACATTCCCATTGTTTTTTCGTTCACGCCCTAGTTACTGCTTGGTAGCGCGTTAACGTATCCCGCAAAGACATTTAAGGGTATCCTTAGTTTTCGTTGAAACGTTCGATCGGTATGCCGAAACGGAAACTAGAAGAGGATCAGCATGAACCCGACGAGCTGTCAGTGCCTCTGCCGATACAAACGTTTCTCTGGCGACAGACAAGGTAGGTGTTTATTCCGTGTTGCTCCCAGAAAACACTAGAGAAAGCAGGCTGCAGGTTGCGCATCGTTCGCAACGGTGGCAAAAAGTGCTGTTGCGTGTTGGCGAGATGATGCACTACCTTTTTTAAACAGTTTCCTCGCCAGTAAAAATAACGTACCCGGTCTAGGAGCGCGGTAGTGGCTACTTGTGATTCACAGGTCCTTCAGGATCAAAGTGTTCGCTTTCCATGTTCGTTAAATTAACGCTATGGATCTGCGAACAAAAACGTAATATGTTTATTTTGTCTTAGTGAACCGACACATGTTTTATATGTTGTTTAGGTGTACGTTTTTAATCTGCGCTCTAGTCTTCGCTTAATTATGCCGCACACCGCTCAACTTTACGTGATCATTAGCGTGCCAATTAATTTATCATGTTTGCGTTAAGTGTAATGAGCTTTTTAAATATTGAGTGGTTATTTCTGTCATAAAAATGCCCTTTAATCTCTCCGCGCTGGTTTTTAGACATTAAATCCGTATCGCAGTATAGGTGATTAATTGTATGCATTTCTTCCGTATTTGCAGCCCATTCATACGTCCAAAAATTGGCAAAGCCCATGATGCGTCAGCAATGGTATGATTAATTGTTAATTATTACCTCTGAGAACAAAATAAAAGTTTTGCTCTCTCTCTCTCACACTTATGCATGTGCTGCTGGTGCTTCCATATTTTTGCACGTTCACTGCGAAAGGAAATTTGCACATGCTGAACCAGTGGTACTAATTGACCAATGAAACTGCATGTCAGAATCATAACTTAATCCAGGGCTGGGTATTAAATTGCTGCTGAAAAGGGAAGCCGCTGTTTCTATGAAGGGTGAGGTGATACCTTCACTTTTAAATTCCAAATTGAAGAATTCAGCATAATTCAACATATTTTATTTGGCTTTATTATGGACAGGAGCTCCACATTTACTTGCATAATGATGCATTGGCATGATAAATGCATATATTATGCTTTGGCAGTGAAAATAGGTTTTTGTTAATATTTTATGCTCTTAGTGAATGCACAAACTGCCCAAATGCAGATTTTTCAGAAAAAAAATTGTGTTCATTAAGTTGGTAGACACCATGTTTGGCATTTTTAAATTTTTCATATATTTTGGGTGTACAGAAAAGTGCAACTTCATTGGAAGCCTTGAAGAGGGAAAGACAAAAACAAGTATTTTTAAATTGTCTTGATTCATGCATTTACCTTTTTTTTTTTTGCCCTTGAGGGTACCCACACACTCTCATTCTTTTCTGTCAGTTGCACTTAGTGCCACACCTTTGCTTTTCTGCCTCAAAGGAATGAAAGTGATTTCACTGGTTTCTCACAGATAGTTTTCTGACATGCACTCCATTCTGGTGATCAGCAAACAAAAGAGCATTAATCATATCTCTGGCTTTATATTCAATCGTTACAGGTTGGCTGCTTTGTCTGTACTGGGAGAATATTGTTGATAATGCCCTATACCTATACAGTTTCGCCAAAGTTCTGTCTGTGAATTTTCACTGTTCCCTGTATCTTCGTTCTTTGCCGTGCTGCCATTCTTTTGATTCTTTTGCTTACTTATATGTCATGCAAAGTGTCTTATTTGTGCTTTTGATTGATTCTTTTGCTTACTTATTTCATCCAGTGTGTCTTATTTGTGCTTTTGTTGTTTGTTTTATATTTGTGTTTTTTTTTTATTCTGTTCAATTGCCTGTGCCCCCCCCCCCCTATGTAATACCCTCTCGAGGGCCTTTAGGGGTATTCTGTATAAATAAATAAATAAATAAATATGCTATCAGATTATGCTATCAACTGTTTATGCTATCAACCGGGCTGATCTGTTGATAACAATGAACCAACTAGCGCAGACCAATATCCTGATCCATGTTTATGGTAACAAAATATTCACTTCAGTTCAGAAACTCTTTGAAGAAAAAAATTGATTTACTTTCTATTTGCTTTGGTTAAAGGCCACCATTCACACATGAGTAGCCTTTAATACTGTGAACAATTTAATTTTTGCAGTGTTTGTGGATGGCCTGCACTCGCGCAAAAGAAGTTGGGATATCGAAGAGGCGTATATTTTCAGCAGGACACATTAAAAAACTTTCTTGTGACAGTCAATTTTCTGTCAAGAACATGAACAAACTGATGCAAAATTGAGATTTATTGGTTGATCATCTGAAAGTCTTGATTTCATACAGTGCCTTCTGGTGGTAATCAGTCTTCTCGTTTGGCAGGCTCACAGAATTCATGTCTTCGGATTATTCTGCAATTTCAGTATGGAACAAGACTGTTAAATGTTCTACTTACAAAAAAAAAAAAAAAATGGAAAGATGGGACCATTTACAGTATTCTTCTTGAGGCTGCTGTCATTTCATTGTGATCAAGTTGCAATTGTGATGGATAGAAGACCGTGAATGAAAACAGTGGTCTGTTGAATGAACGACTGAATGAATGAATGGTTATAGTCCATGTGAGATTTTATTTCTGTCATAATAGTCTTGTACTGTTTGCGTCATTGAAAACGGCAAATGTGATGAATGGCATAGTGATAATGGTTTATGGGTTTAGGGAGGTTTAACGTTCCAAAGTGGCTCAGGCTATTGGGGACGCCATGGTGAAAGGCTCCGGAATTTTCGACCACTTGGGGTTCTTTAACATGCACTGACATCGCACCGTACACGGACCTCTAAAATTTCATCTTCATCGAAGTTCTACCGCTGCGGCCGGGGTTGAACCCGCTTCTTTCGGGTCAGCAGCCGAGCGCTATAACCACTGAGCCACCGTGGCGACGGCATAGTGATGAAATTGAATGTCTAAAAATATTAGTTAAAATGCTTAGCTACTTTGTATAAGCTGCCTTTTGTATCTCAGTATTCCTTTAGTTTCCAAATCCTTGTGGAGCAGTATTTTTATTCATCTGGCTGTGAATTGGCTTGTCATTGAGTTGTGTCTGCTTGGAACAAGTTTGATTATTCTAAGAAAATTCCTTATTGTCACAGTATGATGGAAACCCCTTACATGCGTATCACCTATGTTCAGTAATGTTTGATGTGATCAGCTTTAACTATAGGAAGGTTTAATACAATGTTTTTGCATAGTTTTAGCATGGGACCAGGATGAGCTTTTCTTCAGTTGCAAAAAGTTTCTGAGAAAGCAGTATAACGTTCCTTTGTAGCCGTATATCTTTTGCTCAGGGATGTTAACAAGTAATTACTCCCTAGATTCCCTAGATTATTGGAAGCTGTATTGCACGCGAAACACCCAAGAATTACTATGACTTCAAAATTGGATAGCATGCTCATATTATTGAGCCATGAAATCAATTTTCATTGCATGTAGGCTCACTCATAGATGGACCAGCCAGGTGGTTCTAGCTTTGCGGTAAACCACAGTGGTAGCTAGTGATTTGAGCATCCACCTCGTATGCGGGAGGTATGAAGTTCACCTTAGTGACACTGGGTACTCAATGGTGATACTATGGGTACTAGTCAGGCACGTAGCCAGAAATTTTTTTCGGGAGGGGCCCAAGAGAATTTTGTACCAGGGGGGGGGGGCTAACGGTCCATGCTTAAAGAGAAACTTCTAACAGAGCTAGTGGGGGGGTGATTGAGCTCGGCTTTAAAAGTGAGGTGGGCGGGTGGGATTCCTCGGCTCTCCTCTTCGATACGTCCCTGGTACAAGCTTTCCCCCGTCCTGGTGCTCGGCTTATTTTGGGTGAGGTGCCTGGGAGGTGGGTTTTGAGCAGACGAAAATGCTTTGTGCTGTGGCGCTCTTTGGCTTAAGCTTCCCTTGTGCCATTGAAATCCATCATGATCTGCTTTAGTCCTATAGGTATAAACCGTAATCTTTCAGAGCCAGTTGCACACTTTATCCAGTGGTCTCTGCTGCTATGTATGCAGTATGCAATGCGTTGGGATGTGCGCAGCTGTCGTGTAAATTGTTTCAATGTGGTATACTATTTGGTTCAGTAGTAGATGGTCAATGCATTAAACATGCTAACGTCGGTGCGGTGTTATTCAATCAGCCTACTGCACTCGTTATTGGACTGACAGTGGGTTTTTTTTTGTTGATTTCAGATGCTTGCTAATTTTCATTCATTCGTTCATTCATTATTGCATGCCTAGGAACATCATGGAGACTTGACATTGGTGCACATGTAATGGCAACAAAAGTGTGCAATGAGCATGAGAAGCTAAAAAAAGACACTGCAATGTGAAAAATAAGAGTAGGTCTGAAGCACTTCCAGGCACCTGTGAAAGAAAAACAAGCCAGAAAACAAGTCAGATTCCTTCTATTTTAGGCATTTACCAAATACTTGCATTCTGTGCCTGGGTGAACCTTTTCGTTACTTGTCTGGAGAAAATAAATCAGTGGTGTAAGAACATGCAAGCGAAAGCTGGTTGCAAGGTCAGGCACATCAGTTTCACTGTCAATGTTATATACGAAAGAAGCAGTCGGCACTGAGAAGGTGCCTGCCTGTTCAGATTTTGAGTTCATTGTGTTGCAGTTTGCCTAATTCGCGCTTTCAATTTTGGTGACAAGGTGCATTTAATAGTAAATTATCTCTCATGCATCGTTTCAATCAGAGACAGTGCTACACGAGAGCATAGTTCCGGCAAAATGCTTGGTGCACAGAGCAGTGATATGAGCATGATGCATTTGCCATTGCATTGTTTGTGTTATTTATATGCTAGATAGTGCTGGGACTTTAGCAGTTTAGTGCATGCCTTAGATTTATGTGATGCAGAGATGAAGGGAAGTTGAGAGGCGACAGGACCTTGATGCAGTGGTAAGTTTTGCTAATTGAGGTTTCCTTGAACATTTATTGGTCTTAGGCATGTCATTATGTTAGGTACATATATATTTTGCTGAGTAACCTTTTAGCAAGGAGCATCTATGGCAGCAGAAGGAAATTGAGCAAAGTATGACTTGCTTTGTTCAGTTCCAGTGTCACATAATTTTGTGATAGTAATGGTGCTTGTGGAATTGTTGATTTTTATCGGAAACACTTGTGGTCAATTAATGCTGGTGTACTGCAGGCTGTATACGTGTGGGATGTGTGCTTGGCTTAAATGTTGTAAAATAGTTTTTCCACTCTTGGTGCAAACTGAAAAAAAAAAAAACAAAAACAAAAACAAAAGTTGATTAATTTTGTATTTGTTCTGCAGGAGCAACGAGAAGCATGCAAGGTTAGTAGCTTCATATTTTACCTCCTACTTCACTTGAACATGTTTGGTATACATGAGCATCATTCTTAGCAGTACAGCTTGTACTGTCTTTCATATTTGTTGTACCGTGCTAGCTATGGCAATGATTTTATTTATAGGCAAGTGATAATGAAAATATTAAAATGCACTATTTTTGTGTACATGCGCTAAAGCTCTTTCTGCCTGCTGTGTTCTTTTCTTCAAAATGTTTTCTGGCGGCTGTTAAAATTGTAATAGGTAAAGTCGCACCACTTGTCTGCTGTTACTCTTACTGTGCTGAAAAACATGTGAAAGAAAAGAGAAAGCAAGACATACATGTAGGCACAGAAAGCAGTGTATTTAATATTTTGGCTCATTCATGCACTTATGTTTTGGAATTAATGTGTGTTAATATAATGCGTTGAGGTCCTCTTGATATGTGCATTGAAGAGACAATTTTATGTTCACTTAAAGGTCATAGTATGGTACACTAAGCATCATTTTGAATCAAGCGGGCATGCTGATAGTGCTCTTTTTCTTGTTTCCAGTCCTTTGAGAAAGTTCTGGTGCAAAACATTCAGTTTGGCCTATCACCCAGTTTGACTGTTGCTATCAAAAGCATCAAAAGGTTTGTGTCCTCCCTTTGGTTTTTGTACAAATGGGATACCTTTTCTTTCATATGAATGTGAGTTGCATTGCACTTGATGTGCACTTGTGTTGGGATTTACATGAAGCCAGCTGTTTGTGTCACCTGCCAAAAACTTGCAAAATTTGATTTCTGTCGTGATGAGTTGTCAACCCAGACTAATTTTTTAGTACTAGTACAGTGTTCTGTGATGTGGATGCAAAGAGGATGGGGCTACTTTACATGCTATGTCATGTTCTGTATGTGATGTATGTCAGGACCATTTCATTACGCACACATGAGTGTCTTCCAATTTTTAAGTTTGTCTGCATACAGCTTCATTAGAGTTTTCAAGTGTAAATGGCAGTGGTAAACTAAAAATTGAAATTTTCAATGGTTTGCTCTGCTTGTCACATCAGGCAAGTTGGTCACTCTTGGGGCTTATCTACTGAATAGATGTGTAGCACAACTACACTAGTAGTGGGTGGCAACACTCCACAAACACTTGTGGTGTTCCTTTTCTAATTTAGTCGTGTTTCATGTTTCTTTAAAGAAAAGTGCTGCCTGACTTGCTCGGCATTCCACTGTAGTGCAATCTTGATAAAGGCGAAATGTTTGTGTGGGTGGTCTGTTTTGGAGCTTCTGAAATATGTTGCTTTGCTGTCTCGTGCTGCCGTCAGATGGCGCCTGGTACGGGCAGCCCTGCCGCACGTGATGCACTGCTGTGCTGCCCTGCTGTATGCTAGAAAGGAGAGCTGCTTGGAGAAACTCGGGGCAGCTGAGACCAAGCTACTGTATACTCTTCACTGGATCCTACTGGATGCGGCCGAGGAATGTACCGATGCTGAGCACAGCCAGACTGGGCAGGCACCTGACAAGAGCCAGTACATCTTCCCAATCACTGTTATTCAGGTGATGCTTGCTTATTTGTATATTGTATTGGCTCCAGTTCAGAGTCGGCAAATATATGAAGCAAGCAGTGAATGAGACCAAATAAACATTGTTAGGGAGGTGATCTTCAGCAGCATTGGTTGATGTGGCTGAAGTGGATGGCTTTACGTTTGGCAGCTGTGATAATATAGTATACCTACTTTGTGCATGTGTCCTTGAAAAGAGACAAATTATGATGGGATAAAAAGCAGGTTGCTTTCTAGGTAGTGATTGTAATGGTAAATATTTTAAGGTTATATCAGCCACGTTTATTTAACATCATGTCGATGTTAAATCTCTGTTAAATATCTGAGATAATAAATATAATCTAAGATGTTAAATATCTAAGAAATCCGAGTACCTCCACACCCTGTCATTGTGCAGGATGTGGAAGTGCTCAGCAAGGTGAGGTATAGTGACGAGAGGATGGTAAGGTCTCGAATTAGCCTAGACATGAAGCAGGAATGGAGGAAACTAGTAAGGAGGAAGCCCACCACTGAGTTTGTGGTCAGAGGGAAAGTAGTGGAATGCAGGATCTCGTTGCAGAACAGATATTCCGCTTTGTCTAGGGACAACAACCATAATGTTCAAGCAATCAGTGATGATCTTGTAGATATTGTTATATAGCGTGCAGTTGAAATAGGGAGTAGGATAGCTAGACAGGATACCGGTAAGCTTTCCCTGGCGAAAATCTTTCCCAGCCTAAATGGTTTATGGAACAATTTCCAGTTGGTTCCAGTTGGAACCGACTGGGTTCCACTTGGTTCTAACTGGAACCAACTGGAAATTGTTCCATAAACCAGTTGAGCTGGGAAATATTTTCACCTGGGTTCTCAAGAGACTAAAGATCTGATTAAGGAATGCCAAAGCATGAAGTCTTTAACCCTAAAGATAGAATAGAACTGGCAGAGCTGTCGAATTTAGTTACCAAAGTTAATCAATGAGTGTAAAGTAATCTACATAAGGAAATATGGTATGGAGAGATTTGGAGCACGTTGTAAGGAACAGAGATAGTCCTAAAAGTTGTCGAGAAGAAGCTAGTCATAGGCAAATATCAAATGTACGCACTAAGAGACAGAGGGCAATGTCATTACCAATATAGTTAATATAATTACAGTAGCCAAAAAGGTCTACACAGAACTGTACAGTAGCCAAAATAATCAATGTAATAATGGTGGCTGCAGCAGTGCAGAGGAATTGGACATCTCATGGGTAGCGAAAGAGGAAGTAAAGAAAGCTTTAGAAGCAATGCATAGGGGGAAGCAGCTGGTTAGGATCAGGTGACTGCAGATCCGGTAGAGAGATTGTTTCTAGAAAAACTGGCCACCCTGTATACGCAATGCCTCGCGACATTGAGCCCATTGAGTGAGGAAGCAGTCGTCAGGGACCTTAAAATTACATACATGTCAGCTTACTGTGTTTCGTATGAGGTATTTACCCAGGGAATCACTAATAGAATCAGGGCCACCTTAGACTTAAATCAACTAAGGCTAACTTTCATAAAGGTCACTCGGCAGTAAACCACATTCAGATTATCAGTGAGGTGACAGAGAAATGCTTGGAATATAACCAAGCCACATACATAGCCATCATAGAGTCTTCATAGATTAGGGGAAAACATTCATTTGACTCGGTCAAAACCTCAACAGTCATGCAAGCATTACAGAGCCAGAGTGTAGAAGAGGTATATGTAAATGTATTGGAGTAGTGGCTACACAACCATTGTAGTCATGCGGAGATAAAGTAATAAAATCCCAATTAGGAAGGGTGTCGGACAGGAAGACAAGATCTCCAATACTGTTCACCTTTTGTTTAAGGGAGGTATTCAGAGATCTCGGTTGGGAAAAATTGGGGTAAGAGCTATTGGAGTATACATTAGTAATTGTGATTGGTTGATGGCATTGCCTTGATAAGTAGCTCAGGGGGCAAATTACAAATCTTGAGTAATGACTTAGACAGGCAGAGTAGGAACTAAACTAATGTAATGTTCAACAGTCTCAGAAAGGAGCAGCAGTTTATGATAGGCAGTGAATTTTTAGAAGTGGAAACTGAATACATTTACTTAAGACAGGTAATGACTGCAGATCTGGACCATAAGAGTGAAATAATGAGGAGAATAAGAATGGGGTGGAGTGCATATGGCAGGTACTCTCAGATCATGAATCAGCTGTGTACCTGACTTACTATGGGGCAGAAACATGGAGGTTGGTGAAGAGGGTTGAACTTAATTTGAGGACAACGCAGCAAGCTATGGAAGGGAAAATGATTGGTGTAATGTTAAAAAATGGAAAGAGAGCAGAATGGGTCGGGTAACAAATGCGGGTCAATGGCATCCTAGTCGAAAGCAAGAAGAAGAAATGTGCATGGGCAGGGAGTGTAATGCGAAGGCAAGATAACCGATGATCGTTAAAGGTAATGGACTGGATTACAAGAAAAAGCAAGCATAGCAGGGGGCGGCAGAAAGGCAGGTGGGTAGATCAGGTTAGGAAGTTGCTTGGGTTAAGCTGGCTGCAGCTGGCACAGGACAAGGTGAATTGGAGAGATATGGGAGAGGCCTTTGTCCTGCAGTGGGTGTAGTTAGGCTGGCGGTGGTGATGATGATGATAGCCTAGCACGTTTTTTTAGCTTGTGTTTTCTAGAATTTCTCCTCCAAAGAAATTCAACCGCCGCGGCCGGGATCGAACCGAAAGACGCGGGTTCGATCCCGGCCGCGGCGGTTGAATTTCTTTGGAGGAGAAATTCTAGAGGCCCGTGTACTGTGCAATGTCAGTGCATGTTAAAGAACCCCAGGTGGTCGAAATTTCCATAGCCCTCCACTACGGCGTCTCTCATAGACTTAGTCGCTTTGGGACGTTAAACCCCATAAACCAAACCAAACCAAACCTTTTCATACCCAGAAGAAAGGAAGGTGATCAGGCTGGAGGATGATTTGGCTGTATTGTAGCTGATCTTTAATTGGGCCAGATTCTTCAAAATTACTTCCTGTATTTTTATCAGGTTGTACACAGTTTTCTGAACGGAAGGGTCGTGCAGTTATTGGCCCTGCAAATGAAAAGAAAAAAATTGGAAAAAAAATGTCCTCACACATAGCATGTGTTTAGAAATGCAGCGATTGTTGAACCAGCCTTCCACCATATTTTGT